>NC_060173.1:114373431-114513431 GCF_021184085.1 Oncorhynchus gorbuscha | reverse complement strand
TAGTACAGTAGTACAGTAGTACAGTAGTACAGTTTAACAGGTAGTACAGTAGTACAGCAGTAGTACAGTAGTACAGTAGTACAGTTTAACAGGTAGTACAGTAGTACAGTAGTACAGTAGTACAGTAGTACAGTTTAACAGGTAGTACAGTAGTACAGTAGTACAGTAGTACAGTTTAACAGGTAGTACAGTAGTACAGTAGTACAGTAGTACAGTTTAACAGGTAGTACAGTAGTACAGTAGTACAGTAGTACAGTTTAACAGGTAGTACAGTAGTACAGTAGTACAGTAGTACAGTAGTACAGTTTAACAGGTAGTACAGTAGTACAGTAGTACAGTAGTACAGTTTAACAGGTAGTACAGTAGTACAGTAGTACAGTAGTACAGTTTAACAGGTAGTACAGTAGTACAGTAGTACAGTAGTACAGTTTAACAGGTAGTACAGTAGTACAGTAGTACAGTAGTACAGTTTAACAGGTAGTACAGTAGTACAGTAGTACAGTAGTACAGTAGTACAGTTTAACAGGTAGTACAGTAGTACAGTAGTACAGTTTAACAGGTAGTACAGTAGTACAGTAGTACAGTTTAACAGGTGGTACAGTAGTACAGTAGTACAGTAGTACAGTTTAACAGGTAGTACAGTAGTACAGTAGTACAGTAGTACAGTAGTACAGTTTAAAAGGTAGTACAGTAGTACAGTAGTACAGTAGTACAGTTTAACAGGTAGTACAGTAGTACAGTAGTACAGTAGTACAGTTTAACAGGTTGTACAGTAGTACAGTCTCACTGTTTAACAGGTAGTACAATAGTACAGTAGTACAGTAGTACAGTTTAACAGGTAGTACAGTAGTACAGTTTAACAGGTAGTACAGTAGTACAGTTTAACAGGTAGTACAGTAGTACAGTAGTACAGTAGTACAGTTTAACAGGTAGTACAGTAGTACAGTAGTACAGTAGTACAGTAGTACAGTGTAACAGGTAGTACAGTAGTACAGTAGTACAGTAGTACAGTTTAACAGGTAGTACAGTAGTACAGTAGTACAGTTTAACAGGTAGTACAGTCGTACAGTAGTACAGTAGTACAGTTTAACAGGTAGTACAGTAGTACAGTAGTACAGTAGTACAGTAGTACAGTTTAACAGGTAGTACAGTAGTACAGTAGTACAGTAGTACAGTTTAACAGGTAGTACAGTAGTACAGTAGTACAGTAGTACAGTAGTACAGTTTAACAGGTAGTACAGTAGTACAGTAGTACAGTAGTACAGTTTAACAGGTAGTACAGTAGTACAGTAGTACAGTAGTACAGTAGTACAGTTTAACAGGTAGTACAGTAGTACAGTAGTACAGTAGTACAGTTTAACAGGTAGTACAGTAGTACAGTAGTACAGTAGTACAGTTTAACAGGTAGTACAGTAGTACAGTAGTACAGTAGTACAGTTTAACAGGTAGTACAGTAGTACAGTAGTACAGTAGTACAGTTTAACAGGTAGTACAGTAGTACAGTAGTACAGTAGTACAGTTTAACAGGTAGTACAGTAGTACAGTAGTACAGTTTAACAGGTAGTACAGTAGTACAGTTTAACAGGTAGTACAGTACTACAGTAGTACAGTAGTACAGTAGTACAGTTTAACAGGTAGTACAGTAGTACAGTAGTACAGTAGTACAGTTTAACAGGTAGTACAGTAGTACAGTAGTACAGTAGTACAGTCTCACAGTTTAACAGGTCGTACAGTAGTACAGTACTACAGTCTCACAGTTTAACAGGTAGTACAGTAGTACAGTTTAACAGGTCGTACAGTAGTACAGTCTCACAGTTTAACAGGTAGTACAGTAGTACAGTTTAACAGGTAGTACAGTACTACAGTCTCACAGTTTAACAGGTAGTACAGTAGTACAGTAGTACAGTACAGTAATACGGTTAATGAGTATATGGTTAATGAGTATATGGTTAATGAGTATACTGTTAATGAGTATACGGTTAATGAGTATACGGTTAATGAGTATACGGTTAATGAGTATATGGTTAATATGAGTATATGGTTAGTATGAGTATACGGTTAATGAGTATATGGTTAATATGAGTATATGGTTAGTATGAGTATACGGTTAATGAGTATATGGTTAATATGAGTATATGGTTAATGAGTATACGGTTAATGAGTATATGGTTAATATGAGTATATGGTTAATATGAGTATACGGTTAATGAGTATATGGTTAATGAGTATACGGTTAATATCTATATGGTTAATGTGTATACGGTTAGTATCTATATGGTTAATGAGTATATGGTTAATATGAGTATATGGTTAATGAGTATATGGTTAATGAGTATATGGTTAATGAGTATACGGTTAATATCTATATGGTTAATGTGTATACGGTTAGTATCTATATGGTTAATGAGTATACGGTTAATATCTATATGGTTAATGAGTATACGGTTAATATCTATATGGTTAATGTGTATACGGTTAACAGTTGAGTGTTAGGGGGCGTTATTCAAATTTTTTGGATGAAAAACGTTCCCGTTTTAAACAAGATGCTCTACTTTGCATATAATTGACAGCTTTGGATAGAAAACACTCTGATGTTTCCAAAACTGCAAAGATATTGTCTGTGAGTGCAACAGAACTGATGTTACAGGCAGATAAAAATCCAACCAGGAAGTGCCGCATTTTTTGAAACCGCCTCATGCCAATGATTCCTTATAAGGCTGTGAATGAGCTACGAATGAGCTTACATTTGCCACGTATTCTCCAAGGTGTCTACAGCATTGTGGCGTCTTTTTACGCATTTCCATTGAAGATGGCTGTAAGGGACCATATATGGCATGTGGTCACATGGTATCTCCCACAGAAAACCTTGCGTAAAATACTGAGGTAGCCATTTTTCCAATCGCTTCTTATGAGAAACCAACTGCCTCGACGGATATATTATCGAATATATATGTTAAAAACACCTTGAGGATGGATCCTAAACAACGTTTTCCGTGTTTCTGTCGATATTATGGAGCTAATTTTGAAAAAGGTTTGGTGTTGTAGGTGGTAGCATTTTCAGCATGATGAACAAACGGGAGCTATTTTGCCTACAAAAATAATATTTTGGGAAAAAAGGCACATATGCTATCTAACTGGGAGTCTCCTGAGTGAAAACATCCGAAGTTCTTCAAAGGTAAATGATTTAATTTGGTTGCTTTTCTTATTTTCGGGAAAATGTTGCCTGCTGCCAGCAGAGCCTAGCATAGATTTATGCCATGATAAACTTACACAAAAGCTTGTCTAGCGTTGGCTGTAACGCATATTTAGAAAACCTGAGATGACAGTGTGATTAACAAAAGGCTAAGCTTGTGTTTGATTATATTTCATTTGCGATTTTCATGAATAGGAAAAGTTTCTAGGGGTATTTATGTCCGCTGCGTTATGCTAATTAATTTGAGGCTACGATTACGCTCCCGGATCCGGGTTTGCTAGTCGCAAGAGTTAATATGAGGATACGGTTAATATATCAAACACACAAGTCTATTATGTCATTGTCAATGCATTAATTGGCCATGTCATTAGTCAGTAATAAAATACTCATAGTCAAGAGGTGCCTCCATACCTCTGGTGGGAGGTGCTAATCACCTATCTATAGCCGTATATGCCCTCTGTGATTTATATACAGTACAATACAATACTGAGTTAATGCAATCATTTCATCTTTAGTAGAAGGACATCATAAAATATCCCCTTTCTCCCATCAAGTGTACTAAAAATGAATCTATATATTTCTCATATGTAGTATAAAAATAGGGAATTTATTAAATATACTTCAAACTCCATTTCAGCCAAAGCCACCATATTCTGATCCCTCCCTCCACAGTGTTTAATATACCATCATCTAGGACAAGAGGATTGGCAGATCAAGTAGACGTATACAACATTGAAAAGATATGACACCAGCAGGAGAGATTACAGTTGTTATCATAGCAGGGGACAGTAGAGGACGGCTGGTGTTATGATAGCAGGGGAGAGTAGAGGACGGCTGGTGTTATGATGGCAGGGGACAGTAGAGGACTGCTGGTGTTATGATCCGGGGACAGTAGAGGACGGCTGGTGTTATGATCCGGGGACAGTAGAGGACTGCTGGGCTTTGGTGTTATGATGGCAGGGGACAGTAGAGGACGGCTGGTGTTATGATAGCAGGGGACAGTAGAGGACGGCTGGTGTTATGATAGCAGGGGACAGTAGAGGACGGCTGGTGTTATGATAGCAGGGGACAGTAGAGGACGGCTGGTGTTATGATAGCAGGGGACAGTAGAGGACGGCTGGTGTTATGATAGCAGGTGACAGTAGAGGACGGCTGGTGTTATGATAGCAGGGGACAGTAGAGGACGGCTGGTGTTATGATGGCAGGAGACAGTAGAGGACGGCTGGTGTTATGATAGCAGGGGACAGTAGAGGACTGCTGGGTTTTGGTGTTATGATGGCAGGGGACAGTAAAGGACTGCTGGGCTTTGGTGTTATGATAGCAGGGGACAGTAGAGGACGGCTGGTTTTATGATAGCAGGGGACAGTAGAGAACGGCTGGTGTTATGATAGCAGGGGACAGTAGAGGACGGCTGGGCTTTGGTGTTATGATGGCAGGGGACAGTAGAGGACTGCTGGGCTTTGGTGTTATGATGGCAGGGGACAGTAGAGGACGGCTGGGATTTGGTGTTATGATGGCAGGGGACAGTAGAGGACGGCTGGGATTTGGTGTTATGATGGCAGGGGACAGTAGAGGACGGCTGGTGTTATGATAGCAGGGGACAGTAGAGGACGGCTGGTGTTATGATAGCAGGGGACAGTAGAGGACGGCTGGTGTTATGATAGCAGGGGACAGTAGAGGACTGCTGGTGTTATGATCCGGGGACAGTAGAGGACGGCTGGTGTTATGATGGCAGGGGACAGTAGAGGACGGCTGGTGTTATGATGGCAGGGGACAGTAGAGGACGGCTGGTGTTATGATAGCAGGGGACAGTAGAGGACGGCTGGTGTTATGATAGCAGGGGACAGTAGAGGACGGCTGGTGTTATGATGGCAGGGGACAGGAGAGGACGGCTGGTGTTATGATAGCAGGGGACAGGAGAGGACGGCTGGGCTTTGGTGTTATGATAGCCGGGGACAGTAGAGGACGGCTGGTGTTATGATAGCAGGGGACAGTAGAGTACGGCTGGGCTTTGGTGTTATGATAGCAGGGGACAGTAGAGGACTGCTGGGCTTTGGTGTTATTTACATTTTACATTTACATTTAAGTCATTTAGCAGACGATGGCAGGGGACAGTAGAGGACTGCTGGGCTTTGGTGTTATGATGGCAGGGGACAGTAGAGGACTGCTGGGCTTTGGGGTTATGATAGCAGGGGACAGTAGAGGACTGCTGGGCGTTGGTGTTATGATGGCAGGGGACAGTAGAGGACCTCTGGGCTTTGGTGTTATGATAGCAGGGGACAGTAGAGGACTGCTGGGCTTTAGTGTTATGATGGCAGGGGACAGTAGAGGACTGCTGGTGTTATGATAGCAGGGGACAGTAGAGGACGGCTGGTGTTATGATGGCAGGGGACAGTAGAGGACGGCTGATGTTATGATAACAGGGGACAGTAGAGTACGGCTGGTGTTATGATAGCAGGGGACAGTAGAGGACTGCTGGTGTTATGATGGCAGGGGACAGTAGAGGACCTCTGGGCTTTGGTGTTATGATAGCAGGGGACAGTAGAGGACTGCTGGGCTTTGGTGTTATGATGGCAGGGGACAGTAGAGGACTGCTGGTGTTATGATAGCAGGGGACAGAAGAGGACGGCTGGTGTTATGATGGCAGGGGACAGTAGAGGACGGCTGGTGTTATGATGGCAGGGGACAGTAGAGGACGGCTGGTGTTATGATGGCAGGGGACAGTAGAGGACGGCTGGTGTTATGATAGCAGGGGACAGTAGAGGACGGCTGGTGTTATGATAGCAGGGGACAGTAGAGGACGGCTGGTGTTATGATAGCAGGTGACAGTAGAGGGCGGCTGGTGTTATGATAGCAGGGGACAGTAGAGGACTGCTGGGTTTTGGTGTTATGATAGCAGGGGACAGTAGAGGACGGCTGGTTTTATGATAGCAGGGGACAGTAAAGGACTGCTGGGCTTTGGTGTTATGATAGCAGGGGACAGTAGAGGACGGCTGGTTTTATGATAGCAGGGGACAGTAGAGAACGGCTGGTGTTATGATAGCAGGGGACAGTAGAGGACGGCTGGGCTTTGGTGTTATGATGGCAGGGGACAGTAGAGGACTGCTGGGCTTTGGTGTTATGATGGCAGGGGACAGTAGAGGACGGCTGGGATTTGGTGTTATGATGGCAGGGGACAGTAGAGGACGGCTGGGATTTGGTGTTATGATGGCAGGGGACAGTAGAGGACGGCTGGTGTTATGATAGCAGGGGACAGTAGAGGACGGCTGGTGTTATGATGGCAGGGGACAGTAGAGGACGGCTGGTGTTATGATGGCAGGGGACAGTAGAGGACGGCTGGTGTTATGATAGCAGGGGACAGTAGAGGACGGCTGGTGTTATGATAGCAGGGGACAGTAGAGGACGGCTGGTGTTATGATAGCAGGTGACAGTAGAGGACGGCTGGTGTTATGATAGCAGGGGACAGTAGAGGACTGCTGGGTTTTGGTGTTATGATGGCAGGGGACAGTAAAGGACTGCTGGGCTTTGGTGTTATGATAGCAGGGGACAGTAGAGGACGGCTGGTTTTATGATAGCAGGGGACAGTAGAGAACGGCTGGTGTTATGATAGCAGGGGACAGTAGAGGACGGCTGGGCTTTGGTGTTATGATGGCAGGGGACAGTAGAGGACTGCTGGGCTTTGGTGTTATGATGGCAGGGGACAGTAGAGGACGGCTGGGATTTGGTGTTATGATGGCAGGGGACAGTAGAGGACGGCTGGGATTTGGTGTTATGATGGCAGGGGACAGTAGAGGACGGCTGGTGTTATGATAGCAGGGGACAGTAGAGGACGGCTGGTGTTATGATAGCAGGGGACAGTAGAGGACGGCTGGTGTTATGATAGCAGGGGACAGTAGAGGACTGCTGGTGTTATGATCCGGGGACAGTAGAGGACGGCTGGTGTTATGATGGCAGGGGACAGTAGAGGACGGCTGGTGTTATGATGGCAGGGGACAGTAGAGGACGGCTGGTGTTATGATAGCAGGGGACAGTAGAGGACGGCTGGTGTTATGATGGCAGGGGACAGGAGAGGACGGCTGGTGTTATGATAGCAGGGGACAGGAGAGGACGGCTGGGCTTTGGTGTTATGATAGCCGGGGACAGTAGAGGACGGCTGGTGTTATGATAGCAGGGGACAGTAGAGGACGGCTGGGCTTTGGTGTTATGATAGCAGGGGACAGTAGAGAACGGCTGGGCTTTGGTGTTATGATAGCAGGGGACAGTAGAGGACGGCTGGGCTTTGGTGTTATGATAGTAGGGGACAGTAGAGGACTGCTGGGCTTTGGGGTTATGATAGCAGGGGACAGTAGAGGACTGCTGGGCTTTGGTGTTATGATGGCAGGGGACAGTAGAGGACGGCTGGTGTTATGATGGCAGGGGACAGTAGAGGACTGCTGGGCTTTGGTGTTATTTACATTTTACATTTACATTTAAGTCATTTAGCAGACGATGGCAGGGGACAGTAGAGGACTGCTGGGCTTTGGTGTTATGATGGCAGGGGACAGTAGAGGACTGCTGGGCTTTGGGGTTATGATAGCAGGGGACAGTAGAGGACTGCTGGGCGTTGGTGTTATGATGGCAGGGGACAGTAGAGGACCTCTGGGCTTTGGTGTTATGATAGCAGGGGACAGTAGAGGACTGCTGGGCTTTAGTGTTATGATGGCAGGGGACAGTAGAGGACTGCTGGTGTTATGATAGCAGGGGACAGTAGAGGACGGCTGGTGTTATGATGGCAGGGGACAGTAGAGGACGGCTGATGTTATGATAGCAGGGGACAGTAGAGTACGGCTCGTGTTATGATAGCAGGGGACAGTAGAGGACTGCTGGTGTTATGATGGCAGGGGACAGTAGAGGACCTCTGGGCTTTGGTGTTATGATAGCAGGGGACAGTAGAGGACTGCTGGGCTTTGGTGTTATGATGGCAGGGGACAGTAGAGGACTGCTGGTGTTATGATAGCAGGGGACAGTAGAGGACGGCTGGTGTTATGATGGCAGGGGACAGTAGAGGACGGCTGGTGTTATGATGGCAGGGGACAGTAGAGGACGGCTGGTGTTATGATGGCAGGGGACAGTAGAGGACGGCTGATGTTATGATAGCAGGGGACAGTAGAGAACGGCTGGGCTTTGGTGTTATGATGGCAGGGGACAGTAGAGGACGGCTGGGATTTGGTGTTATGATGGCAGGGGACAGTAGAGGACGGCTGGTGTTATGATCCGGGGACAGTAGAGGACTGCTGGGCTTTGGTGTTATGATGGCAGGGGACAGTAGAGGACGGCTGGTGTTATGATAGCAGGGGACAGTAGAGGACGGCTGGTGTTATGATAGCAGGGGACAGTAGAGGACGGCTGGTGTTATGATGGCAGGGGACAGTAGAGGACGGCTGGTGTTATGATAGCAGGGGACAGTAGAGGACGGCTGGTGTTATGATGGCAGGGGACAGTAGAGGACGGCTGGTGTTATGATGGCAGGGGACAGTAGAGGACGGCTGGTGTTATGATGGCAGGGGACAGTAGAGGACGGCTGGTGTTATGATGGCAGGGGACAGTAAAGGACGGCTGGTGTTATGATGGCAGGGGACAGTAGAGGACGGCTGGTGTTATGATGGCAGGGGACAGTAGAGGACGGCTGGTGTTATGATGGCAGGGGACAGTAGAGGACGGCTGGTGTTATGATCTGGGGACAGTAAAGGACGGCTGGTGTTATGATGGCAGGGGACAGTAGAGGACGGCTGGTGTTATGATGGCAGGGGACAGTAGAGGACGGCTGGTGTTATGATGGTAGGGGACAGTAGAGGACGGCTGGTGTTATGATGGCAGGGGACAGTAAAGGACGGCTGGTGTTATGATGGCAGGGGACAGTAGAGGACAGCTGGTGTTATGATGGCAGGGGACAGTAGAGGACGGCTGGTGTTATGATGGCAGGGGACAGTAGAGGACGGCTGGTGTTATGATCCGGGGACAGTAAAGGACGGCTGGTGTTATGATGGCAGGGGACAGTAGAGGACGGCTGGGATTTGGTGTTATGATGGCAGGGGACAGTAGAGGACGGCTGGTGTTATGATGGCAGGGGACAGTAGAGGACGGCTGGTGTTATGATGGCAGGGGACAGTAGAGGACGGCTGGTGTTATGATAGCAGGGGACAGTAGAGGACGGCTGGTGTTATGATAGCAGGGGACAGTAGAGGACGGCTGGTGTTATGATGGCAGGGGACAGTAGAGGACTGCTGGTGTTATGATGGCAGAGGACAGGAGAGGACGGCTGGTGTTATGATAGCAGGGGACAGTAGAGGACGGCTGGGCTTTGGTGTTATGATAGCAGGGGACAGTAGAGAACGGCTGGGCTTTGGTGTTATGAAAGCAGGGGACAGTAGAGGACTGCTGGGCTTTGGTGTTATGATGGCAGGGGACAGTAGAGGACGGCTGGGCTTTGGTGTTATGATGGCAGGGGACAGGAGAGGACGGCTGGGCTTTGGTGTTATGATAGCCGGAGACAGTAGAGGACGGCTGGTGTTATGATAGCAGGGGACAGTAGAGGACGGCTGGGCTTTGGTGTTATGATAGCAGGGGACAGTAGAGAACGGCTGGGCTTTGGTGTTATGATAGCAGGGGACAGTAGAGGACTGCTGGGCTTTGGTGTTATGATGGCAGGGGACAGTAGAGGACGGCTGGGCTTTGGTGTTATGATAGTAGGGGACAGTAGAGGACTGCTGGGCTTTGGGGTTATGATAGCAGGGGACAGTAGAGGACTGCTGGGCTTTGGTGTTAAGATGGCAGAGGACAGTAGAGGACGGCTGGTGTTATGATGGCAGGGGACAGTAGAGGACTGCTGGGCTTTGGTGTTATGACGGCAGGGGACAGTAGAGGACTGCTGGGCTTTGGTGTTATGATGGCAGGGGACAGTAGAGGACTGCTGGGCTTTGGGGTTATGATAGCAGGGGACAGTAGAGGACTGCTGGGCGTTGGTGTTATGATGGCAGGGGACAGTAGAGGACCTCTGGGCTTTGGTGTTATGATAGCAGGGGACAGTAGAGGACTGCTGGGCTTTGGTGTTATGATGGCAGGGGACAGTAGAGGACTGCTGGTGTTATGATAGCAGGGGACAGTAGAGGACGGCTGGTGTTATGATGGCAGGGGACAGTAGAGGACGGCTGGTGTTATGATGGCAGGGGACAGTAGAGGACTGCTGGGCTTTGGTGTTATGATGGCAGGGGACAGTAGAGGACTGCACGGCTTTGGTGCTATGATGGCAGGGGACAGTAGAGGACGGCTGGTGTTATGATAGCAGGGGACAGTAGAGGACGGCTGGTGTTATGATAGCAGGGGACAGTAGAGGACGGCTGGTGTTATGATAGCAGGGGACAGTAGAGGACTGCTGGTGTTATGATCCGGGGACAGTAGAGGACGGCTGGTGTTATGATGGCAGGGGACAGTAGAGGACGGCTGGTGTTATGATGGCAGGGGACAGTAGAGGACGGCTGGTGTTATGATGGCAGGGGACAGTAGAGGACGGCTGGTGTTATGATAGCAGGGGACAGTAGAGGACGGCTGGTGTTATGATAGCAGGGGACAGTAGAGGACGGCTGGTGTTATGATGGCAGGGGACAGTAGAGGACTGCTGGTGTTATGAAGGCAGGGGACAGGAGAGGACGGCTGGTGTTATGATAGCAGGGGACAGGAGAGGACGGCTGGGCTTTGGTGTTATGATAGCCGGGGACAGTAGAGGACGGCTGGTGTTATGATAGCAGGGGACAGTAGAGGACGGCTGGGCTTTGGTATTATGATAGCAGGGGACAGTAGAGAACGGCTGGGCTTTGGTGTTATGATAGCAGGGGACAGTAGAAGACTGCTGGGCTTTGGTGTTATGATGGCAGGGGACAGTAGATGACGGCTGGGCTTTGGTGTTATGATAGTACGGGACAGTAGAGGACTGCTGGGCTTTGGGGTTATGATAGCAGGGGACAGTAGAGGACTGCTGTGCTTTGGTGTTATGATGGCAGGGGACAGTAGAGGACGGCTGGTGTTATGATGGCAGGGGACAGTAGAGGACTGCTGGGCTTTGGTGTTATGATGGCAGGGGACAGTAGAGGACTGCTGGGCTTTGGTGTTATGATGGCAGGCGACAGTAGAGGACTGCTGTGCTTTGGGGTTATGATAGCAGGGGACAGTAGAGGACTGCTGGGCGTTGGTGTTATGATGGCAGGGGACAGTAGAGGACGGCTGGGCTTTGGTGTTATGATAGTAGGGGACAGTAGAGGACTGCTGGGCTTTGGTGTTATGATGGCAGGGGACAGTAGAGGACGGCTGGTGTTATGATGGTAGGGGACCGTAGAGGACTGCTGGGCTTTGGTGTTATGATGGCAGGGGACAGTAGAGGACTGCTGGGCTTTGGGGTTATGATAGCAGGGGACAGTAGAGGACTGCTGGGCGTTGGTGTTATGATGGCAGGGGACAGTAGAGGACCTCTGGGTTTTGGTGTTATGATAGCAGGGGACAGTAGAGGACTGCTGGGCTTTGGTGTTATGATGGCAGGGGACAGTAGAGGACTGCTGGTGTTATGATAGCAGGGGACAGTAGAGGACGGCTGGTGTTATGATGGCAGGGGACAGTAGAGGACGGCTGGTGTTATGATGGCAGGGGACAGTAGAGGACGGCTGGTGTTATGATGGCAGGGGACAGTAGAGGACGGCTGATGTTATGATAGCAGGGGACAGTAGAGTATGGCTGGTGTTATGATAGCAGGGGACAGTAGAGGACTGCTGGTGTTATGATGGCAGGGGACACTAGAGGACTGCTGGTGTTATGATGGAAGGGGACAGTAGAGGACTGCTGGGCTTTGGTGTTATGATAGTAGGGGACAGTAGAGGACGGCTGGGCTTTGGTGTTATGATGGCAGGAGACAGTAGAGGACTGCTGGGCTTTGGTGTTATGATGGCAGGGGACAGTAGAGGACTGCAGGGCTTTGGTGTTATGATTGCAGGGGACAGTAGAGGACGGCTGGTGTTATGATAGCAGGGGACAGTAGAGGACGGCTGGTGTTATGATAGCAGGGGACAGTAGAGGACGGCTGGTGTTATGATAGCAGGGGACAGTAGAGGACCTCTGGGCTTTGGTGTTATGATAGCAGGGGACAGTAGAGGACTGCTGGGCTTTAGTGTTATGATGGCAGGGGACAGTAGAGGACTGCTGGTGTTATGATAGCAGGGGACAGTAGAGGACGGCTGGTGTTATGATGGCAGGGGACAGTAGAGGACGGCTGATGTTATGATAGCAGGGGACAGTAGAGTACGGCTGGTGTTATGATAGCAGGGGACAGTAGAGGACTGCTGGTGTTATGATGGCAGGGGACAGTAGAGGACTGCTGGTGTTATGATGGCAGGGGACAGTGCATTGGGGTTATGATAGCAGGGGACAGTAGAGGACTGCTGGGCCTTGGTGTTATGATGGCAGGGGACAGTAGAGGACCTCTGGGCTTTGGTGTTATGATAGCAGGGGACAGTAGAGGACTGCTGGGCTTTGGTGTTATGATGGCAGGGGACAGTAGAGGACTGCTGGTGTTATGATAGCAGGGGACAGTAGAGGACGGCTGGTGTTATGATGGCAGGGGACAGTAGAGGACGGCTGGTGTTATGATGGCAGGGGACAGTAGAGGACGGCTGGTGTTATGATGGCAGGGGACAGTAGAGGACGGCTGATGTTATGATAGCAGGGGACAGTAGAGAACGGCTGGGCTTTGGTGTTATGATGGCAGGGGACAGTAGAGGACGGCTGGGATTTGGTGTTATGATGGCAGGGGACAGTAGAGGACGGCTGGTGTTATGATCCGGGGACAGTAGAGGACTGCTGGGCTTTGGTGTTATGATGGCAGGGGACAGTAGAGGACGGCTGGTGTTATGATAGCAGGGGACAGTAGAGGACGGCTGGTGTTATGATAGCAGGGGACAGTAGAGGACGGCTGGTGTTATGATAGCAGGGGACAGTAGAGGACGGCTGGTGTTATGATGGCAGGGGACAGTAGAGGACGGCTGGTGTTATGATAGCAGGGGACACTAGAGGACTGCTGGTGTTATGATGGAAGGGGACAGTAGAGGACTGCTGGGCTTTGGTGTTATGATAGTAGGGGACAGTAGAGGACGGCTGGGCTTTGGTGTTATGATGGCAGGGGACAGTAGAGGACTGCTGGGCTTTGGTGTTATGATGGGAGGGGACAGGGGACAGTTATGATGGCAGGGGACGGCTGGTGTTATGATAGCAGGGGACAGTAGAGGACGGCTGGTGTTATGATAGCAGGGGACAGTAGAGGACAGCTGGTGTTATGATAGCAGGGGACAGTAGAGGACCTCTGGGCTTTGGTGTTATGATAGCAGGGGACAGTAGAGGACTGCTGGGCTTTAGTGTTATGATGGCAGGGGACAGTAGAGGACTGCTGGTGTTATGATAGCAGGGGACAGTAGAGGACGGCTGGTGTTATGATGGCAGGGGACAGTAGAGGACGGCTGATGTTATGATAGCAGGGGACAGTAGAGTACGGCTGGTGTTATGATAGCAGGGGACAGTAGAGGACTGCTGGTGTTATGATGGCAGGGGACAGTAGAGGACTGCTGGTGTTATGATGGCAGGGGACAGTGCTTTGGGGTTATGATAGCAGGGGACAGTAGAGGACTGCTGGGCGTTGGTGTTATGATGGCAGGGGACAGTAGAGGACCTCTGGGCTTTGGTGTTATGATAGCAGGGGACAGTAGAGGACTGCTGGGCTTTGGTGTTATGATGGCAGGGGACAGTAGAGGACTGCTGGTGTTATGATAGCAGGGGACAGTAGAGGACGGCTGGTGTTATGGTGTTATGATGGCAGGGGACAGTAGAGGACGGCTGGTGTTATGATGGCAGGGGACAGTAGAGGACGGCTGGTGTTATGATGGCAGGGGACAGTAGAGGACGGCTGATGTTATGATAGCAGGGGACAGTAGAGAACGGCTGGGCTTTGGTGTTATGATGGCAGTGGACAGTAGAGGACGGCTGGGATTTGGTGTTATGATGGCAGGGGACAGTAGAGGACGGCTGGTGTTATGATCCGGGGACAGTAGAGGACTGCTGGGCTTTGGTGTTATGATGGCAGGGGACAGTAGAGGACGGCTGGTGTTATGATAGCAGGGGACAGTAGAGGACGGCTGGTGTTATGATAGCAGGGGACAGTAGAGGACGGCTGGTGTTATGATAGCAGGGGACAGTAGAGGACGGCTGGTGTTATGATGGCAGGGGACAGTAGAGGACGGCTGGTGTTATGATAGCAGGGGACAGTAGAGGACGGCTGGTGTTATGATCCGGGGACAGTAAAGGACGGCTGGTGTTATGATGGCAGGGGACAGTAGAGGACGGCTGGTGTTATGATGGCAGGGGACAGTAGAGGACGGCTGGTGTTATGATGGCAGGGGACAGTAGAGGACGGCTGGTGTTATGATGGCAGGGGACAGTAGAGGACGGCTGGTGTTATGATGGCAGGGGACAGTAAAGGACGGCTGGTGTTATGATGGCAGGGGACAGTAGAGGACGGCTGGTGTTATGATGGCAGGGGACAGTAGAGGACGGCTGGTGTTATGATGGCAGGGGACAGTAGAGGACGGCTGGTGTTATGATCTGGGGACAGTAAAGGACGGCTGGTGTTATGATGGCAGGGGACAGTAGAGGACGGCTGGTGTTATGATGGCAGGGGACAGTAGAGGACGGCTGGTGTTATGATGGTAGGGGACAGTAGAGGACGGCTGGTGTTATGATGGCAGGGGACAGTAAAGGACGGCTGGTGTTATGATGGCAGGGGACAGTAGAGGACGGCTGGTGTTATGATGGCAGGGGACAGTAGAGGACGGCTGGTGTTATGATGGCAGGGGACAGTAGAGGACGGCTGGGCTTTGGTGTTATGATAGCAGGGGACAGTAGAGAACGGCTGGGCTTTGGTGTTATGATAGCAGGGGACAGTAGAGGACTGCTGGGCTTTGGTGTTATGATGGCAGGGGACAGTAGAGGACGGCTGGGCTTTGGTGTTATGATAGTAGGGGACAGTAGAGAACGGCTGGGCTTTGGTGTTATGATAGCAGGAGACAGTAGAAGACTGCTGGGCTTTGGTGTTATGATGGCAGGGGACAGTAGAGGACGGCTGGTGTTATGATAGCAGGGGACAGGAGAGGACGGCTGGGCTTTGGTGTTATGATAGCCGGGGACAGTAGAGGACGGCTGGTGTTATGATGGCAGGGGACAGTAGAGGACGGCTGGTGTTATGATGGTAGGGGACAGTAGAGGACGGCTGGTGTTATGATGGCAGGGGACAGTAAAGGACGGCTGGTGTTATGATGGCAGGGGACAGTAGAGGACGGCTGGTGTTATGATGGCAGGGGACAGTAGAGGACGGCTGGTGTTATGATAGCAGGGGACAGTAGAGGACGGCTGGGCTTTGGTGTTATGATAGCAGGGGACAGTAGAGAACGGCTGGGCTTTGGTGTTATGATAGCAGGGGACAGTAGAGGACTGCTGGGCTTTGGTGTTATGATGGCAGGGGACAGTAGAGGATGGCTGGGCTTTGGTGTTATGATAGTAGGGGACAGTAGAGAACGGCTGGGCTTTGGTGTTATGATGGCAGGGGTGTTGGGCTTTGGTGTTGATGGCAGGGGACAGTAGAGATAGCAGGGGACAGTAGAGAACTGGGCTTTGGTGTTATGATTAGAGGACTGCTGGGCTTTTGTTATGATGGCAGGGGACAGTAGAGGACAGCTGGTGTTATGATAGCAGGGGACAGGAGAGGACGGCTGGGCTTTGGTGTTATGATAGCCGGGGACAGTAGAGGACGGCTGGTGTTATGATAGCAGGGGACAGTAGAGGACGGCTGGGCTTTGGTGTTATGATAGCAGGGGACAGTAGAGAACGGCTGGGCTTTGGTGTTATGATAGCAGGGGACAGTAGAGGACTGCTGGGCTTTGGTGTTATGATGGCAGGGGACAGTAGAGGACGGCTGGTGTTATGACAGCAGGGGACAGGAGAGGACGGCTGGGCTTTGGTGTTATGATAGCCGGGGACAGTAGAGGACGGCTGGTGTTATGATAGCAGGGGACAGTAGAGGACGGCTGGGCTTTGGTGTTATGATAGCAGGGGACAGTAGAGAACGGCTGGGCTTTGGTGTTATGATAGCAGGGGACAGTAGAGGACGGCTGGGCTTTGGTGTTATGATAGTAGGGGACAGTAGAGGACTGCTGGGCTTTGGGGTTATGATAGCAGGGGACAGTAGAGGACTGCTGGGCTTTGGGGTTATGATAGCAGGGGACAGTAGAGGACTGCTGGGCGTTGGTGTTATGATGGCAGGGGACAGTAGAGGACCTCTGGGCTTTGGTGTTATGATAGCAGTGGACAGTAGAGGACTGCTGGGCTTTGGTGTTATGATGGCAGGGGACAGTAGAGGACGGCTGGTGTTATGATGGCAGGGGACAGTGGAGGACGGCTGGTGTTATGATGGCAGGGGACAGTAGAGGACGGCTGGTGTTATGATGGCAGGGGACAGTAGAGGACGGCTGATGTTATGATAGCAGGGGACAGTAGAGGACGGCTGGTGTTATGATGGCAGGGGACAGTAGAGGACGGCTGGTGTTATGATGGCAGGGGACAGTAGAGTATGGCTGGTGTTATGATGGCAGGGGACAGTAGAGGACGGCTGGTGTTATGATGGCAGGGGACAGCAGAGTATGGCTGGTGTTATGATGGCAGGGGACAGTAGAGGACTGCTGGTGTTATGATGGCAGGGGACACTAGAGGACTGCTGGTGTTATGATGGAAGGGGACAGTAGAGGACTGCTGGGCTTTGGTGTTATGATAGTAGGGGACAGTAGAGGACGGCTGGGCTTTGGTGTTATGATGGCAGGAGACAGTAGAGGACTGCTGGGCTTTGGTGTTATGATGGCAGGGGACAGTAGAGGACTGCAGGGCTTTGGTGTTATGATGGCAGGGGACAGTAGAGGACGGCTGGTGTTATGATGGCAGGGGACAGTAGAGGACGGCTGATGTTATGATAGCAGGGGACAGTAGAGGACGGCTGGTGTTATGATGGCAGGGGACAGTAGAGGACGGCTGGTGTTATGATGGCAGGGGACAGTAGAGTACGGCTGGTGTTATGATAGCAGGGGACAGTAGAGGACTGCTGGTGTTATGATGGCAGGGGACACTAGAGGACTGCTGGTGTTATGATGGAAGGGGACAGTAGAGGACTGCTGGGCTTTGGTGTTATGATAGTAGGGGACAGTAGAGGACGGCTGGGCTTTGGTGTTATGATGGCAGGAGACAGTAGAGGACTGCTGGGCTTTGGTGTTATGATGGCAGGGGACAGTAGAGGACTGCAGAGCTTTGGTGTTATGATGGCAGGGGACAGTAGAGGACGGCTGGGCTTTGGTGTTATGATAGCAGGGGACAGTAGAGAACGGCTGGGCTTTGGTGTTATGATAGCAGGGGACAGTAGAGGACTGCTGGGCTTTGGTGTTATGATGGCAGGGGACAGTAGAGGACGGCTGGTGTTATGATAGCAGGGGACAGTAGAGGACGGCTGGTGTTATGATAGCAGGGGACAGTAGAGGACTGCTGGTGTTATGATCCGGGGACAGTAGAGGACGGCTGGTGTTTTGATGGCAGGGGACAGTAGAGAGGGCTGGTGTTATGATGGCAGGGGACAGTAGAGGACGGCTGGTGTTATGATGGCAGGGGACAGTAGAGGACGGCTGGTGTTATGATGGCAGGGGACAGTAGAGGACGGCTGGTGTTATGATAGCAGGGGACAGTAGAGGACGGCTGGTGTTATGATAGCAGGGGACAGTAGAGGACGGCTGGTGTTATGATGGCAGGGGGGAAGGACGGCTGGATGGCAGGGGACAGTAGAGGACGGCTGGTGTTATGATGGCAGGGGACAGTAGAGGACGGCTGGTGTTATGATGGCAGGGGACAGTAGAGGACGGCTGGTGTTATGATGGCAGGGGACAGTAGAGGACGGCTGGTGTTATGATGGCAGGGGACAGTAGAGGACGGCTGGTGTTATGATGGCAGGGGACATAGAGGACGGCTGGTGTTATGATGGCAGGGGACAGTAGAGGACGGCTGGTGTTATCTGGGGACAGTAAAGGACGGCTGGTGTTATGATGGCAGGGGACAGTAGAGGACGGCTGGTGTTATGATGGCAGGGGACAGTAGAGGACGGCTGGTGTTATGATGGTAGGGGACAGTAGAGGACTGCTGGTGTTATGATGGCAGGGGACAGTAAAGGACGGCTGGTGTTATGATGGCAGGGGACAGTAGAGGACGGCTGGTGTTATGATGGCAGGGGACAGTAGAGGACGGCTGGTGTTATGATGGCAGGGGACAGTAGAGGACGGCTGGTGTTATGATAGCAGGGGACAGTAGAGGACGGCTGGGCTTTGGTGTTATGATAGCAGGGGACAGTAGAGGACTGCTGGGCTTTGGTGTTATGATGGCAGGGGACAGTAGAGGACGGCTGGGCTTTGGTGTTATGATAGTAGGGGACAGTAGAGAACGGCTGGGCTTTGGTGTTATGATGGCAGGGGACAGTAGAGAACGGCTGGGCTTTGGTGTTATGATAGCAGGGGACAGTAGAGAACGGCTGGGCTTTGGTGTTATGATAGCAGGGGACAGTAGAGGACTGCTGGGCTTTGGTGTTATGATGGCAGGGGACAGTAGAGGACGGCTGGTGTTATGATAGCAGGGGACAGAGAGGACGGCTGGGCTTTGGTGTTATGATAGCCGGGGACAGTAGAGGACGGCTGGTGTTATGATAGCAGGGGACAGTAGAGGACGGCTGGGCTTTGGTGTTATGATAGCAGGGGACAGTAGAGGACTGCTGGGCTTTGGTGTTATGATGGCAGGGGACAGTAGAGGACGGCTGGTGTTATGATAGCAGGGGACAGGAGAGGACGGCTGGGCTTTGGTGTTATGATAGCCGGGGACAGTAGAGGACGGCTGGTGTTATGATGGCAGGGGACAGTAGAGGACGGCTGGTGTTATGATGGTAGGGGACAGTAGAGGACGGCTGGTGTTATGATGGCAGGGGACAGTAAAGGACGGCTGGTGTTATGATGGCAGGGGACAGTAGAGGACGGCTGGTGTTATGATGGCAGGGGACAGTAGAGGACGGCTGGTGTTATGATAGCAGGGGACAGTAGAGGACGGCTGGGCTTTGGTGTTATGATAGCAGGGGACAGTAGAGAACGGGCTGGGCTTTGGTGTTATGATAGCAGGGGACAGTAGAGGACTGGGCTGGTGTTATGATAGCAGGGGACAGTAGAGGACGGCTGGGCTTTGGTGTTATGATAGCAGGGGACAGTAGAGGACTGCTGGGCTTTGGTGTTATGATGGCAGGGGACAGTAGAGAACGGCTGGGCTTTGGTGTTAGGGGATGGCAGGGGACAGTAGAGGACGGCTGGGCTTTGGTGTTATGATAGCAGGGGACAGTAGAGAACGGCTGGGCTTTGGTGTTATGATAGCAGGGGACAGTAGAGGACTGCTGGGCTTTGGTGTTATGATGGCAGGGGACAGTAGAGGACTGGGCTGGTGTTATGATAGCAGGGGACAGGAGAGGACGGACTGGGCTTTGGTGTTATGATAGCAGGGGACAGTAGAGGACGGCTGGTGTTATGATAGCAGGGGACAGTAGAGGACTGCTGGGCTTTGGTGTTATGATGGCAGTAGAGTGCTGGGCTTTGGGGAAGGGGACAGTAGAGGACGGCTGGTGTTATGATAGCAGGGGACAGGAGAGGACGGCTGGGCTTTGGTGTTATGATTGCAGGGGACAGTAGAGGACGGCTGGTGTTATGATGGCAGGGGACAGTAGAGGACGGCTGGTGTTATGATGGTAGGGGACAGTAGAGGACGGCTGGTGTTATGATGGCAGGGGACAGTAGAGGACGGCTGGTGTTATGATGGCAGGGGACAGTAGAGGACGGCTGGTGTTATGATGGCAGGGGACAGTAGAGGACGGCTGGTGTTATGATAGCAGGGGACAGTAGAGGACAGGGGCTGGGCTTTGGTGTTATGATAGCAGGGGACAGTAGAGGAACGGACTGGGCTTTGGTGTTATGATAGCAGGGGACAGTAGAGGACGGCTGGTGTTATGATAGCAGGGGACAGTAGAGGACGGCTGGGCTTTGGTGTTATGATGGCAGGGGACAGTAGAGGACTGCTGGGCTTTGGTGTTATGATGGCAGGGGACAGTAGAGGACGGCTGGGCTTTGGTGTTATGATGGCAGGGGACAGTAGAGGACGGCTGGGCTTTGGTGTTATGATAGCAGGGGACAGTAGAGGACGGCTGGGCTTTGGTGTTATGATAGCAGGGGACAGTAGAGGACTGCTGGGCTTTGGTGTTATGATGGCAGGGGACAGTAGAGGACAGCTGGTGTTATGATAGCAGGGGACAGGAGAGGACGGCTGGGCTTTGGTGTTATGATAGCAGGGGACAGTAGAGGACGGCTTTGGTGTTATGATAGCAGGGGACAGTAGAGGACTGCTGGGCTTTGGTGTTATGATAGCAGGGGACAGTAGAGGACTGCTGGGCTTTGGTGTTATGATGGCAGGGGACAGTAGAGGACGGCTGGCTTTGGTGTTATGATAGCAGGGGACAGTAGAGGACGGCTGGGCTTTGGTGTTATGATAGCAGGGGACAGTAGAGGACGGCTGGTGTTATGATGGCAGGGGACAGTAGAGGACGGCTGGTGTTATGATGGCAGGGGACAGTAGAGGACGGCTGGTGTTATGATGGCAGGGGACAGTAGAGGACGGCTGGTGTTATGATGGCAGGGGACAGTAGAGGACGGCTGGTGTTATGATGGCAGGGGACAGTAGAGGACGGCTGGTGTTATGATAGCAGGGGACAGTAGAGGACGGCTGGTGTGTTATGATAGCAGGGGACAGTAGAGGACTGCTGGGCTTTGGTGTTATGATGGCAGGGGACAGTAGAGGACGGCTGGTGTTATGATAGCAGGGGACAGGAGAGGACGGCTGGGCTTTGGTGTTATGATAGCCGGGGACAGTAGAGGACGGCTGGTGTTATGATGGCAGGGGACAGTAGAGGACGGCTGGTGTTATGATGGCAGGGGACAGTAGAGGACGGCTGGTGTTATGATGGCAGGGGACAGTAAAGGACGGCTGGTGTTATGATGGCAGGGGACAGTAGAGGACGGCTGGTGTTATGATGGCAGGGGACAGTAGAGGACGGCTGGTGTTATGATAGCAGGGGACAGTAGAGGACGGCTGGGCTTTGGTGTTATGATAGCAGGGGACAGTAGAGAACGGCTGGGCTTTGGTGTTATGATAGCAGGGGACAGTAGAGGACGGCTGGTGTTATGATAGCAGGGGACAGTAGAGGACGGCTGGGCTTTGGTGTTATGATAGCAGGGGACAGTAGAGGACTGCTGGGCTTTGGTGTTATGATGGCAGGGGACAGTAGAGAACGGCTGGGCTTTGGTGTTATGATGGCAGGGGACAGTAGAGGACGGCTGGGCTTTGGTGTTATGATAGCAGGGGACAGTAGAGAACGGCTGGGCTTTGGTGTTATGATAGCAGGGGACAGTAGAGGACTGCTGGGCTTTGGTGTTATGATGGCAGGGGACAGTAGAGGACGGCTGGTGTTATGATAGCAGGGGACAGGAGAGGACGGCTGGGCTTTGGTGTTATGATAGTCGGGGACAGTAGAGGACGGCTGGTGTTATGATAGCAGGGGACAGTAGAGGACTGCTGGGCTTTGGTGTTATGATGGCAGGGGAAGGGGACAGTAGAGGACGGCTGGTGTTATGATGGCAGGGGACAGTAAAGGACGGCTGGTGTTATGATGGCAGGGGACAGTAGAGAACGGCTGGTGTTATGATGGCAGGGGACAGTAGAGGACGGCTGGTGTTATGATAGCAGGGGACAGTAGAGGACGGCTGGGCTTTGGTGTTATGATAGCAGGGGACAGTAGAGAACGGCTGGGCTTTGGTGTTATGATAGCAGGGGACAGTAGAGGACTGCTGGGCTTTGGTGTTATGATGGCAGGGGACAGTAGAGGACGGCTGGTGTTATGATAGCAGGGGACAGGAGAGGACGGCTGGGCTTTGGTGTTATGATAGCCGGGGACAGTAGAGGACGGCTGGTGTTATGATAGCAGGGGACAGTAGAGGACGGCTGGGCTTTGGTGTTATGATAGCAGGGGACAGTAGAGGACTGCTGGGCTTTGGTGTTATGATGGCAGGGGACAGTAGAGGACGGCTGGTGTTATGATAGCAGGGGACAGGAGAGGACGGCTGGGCTTTGGTGTTATGATAGCCGGGGACAGTAGAGGACGGCTGGTGTTATGATGGCAGGGGACAGTAGAGGACGGCTGGTGTTATGATGGCAGGGGACAGTAGAGGACTGGGCTGGTGTTATGATGGCAGGGGACAGTAGAGGACGGCTGGTGTTATGATGGCAGGGGACAGTAGAGGACGGCTGGTGTTATGATGGCAGGGGACAGTAGAGGACGGCTGGTGTTTGATAGCAGGGGACAGTAGAGGACGGCTGGGCTTTGGTGTTATGATAGCAGGGGACAGTAGAGAACGGCTGGGCTTTGGTGTTATGATAGCAGGGGACAGTAGAGGACGGCTGGTGTTATGATAGCAGGGGACAGTAGAGGACGGCTGGGCTTTGGTGTTATGATAGCAGGGGACAGTAGAGGACTGCTGGGCTTTGGTGTTATGATGGCAGGGGACAGTAGAGAACGGCTGGGCTTTGGTGTTATGATGGCAGGGGACAGTAGAGGACGGCTGGGCTTTGGTGTTATGATAGCAGGGGACAGTAGAGAACGGCTGGGCTTTGGTGTTATGATAGCAGGGGACAGTAGAGGACTGCTGGGCTTTGGTGTTATGATGGCAGGGGACAGTAGAGGACGGCTGGTGTTATGATAGCAGGGGACAGGAGAGGACGGCTGGGCTTTGGTGTTATGATAGTCGGGGACAGTAGAGGACGGCTGGTGTTATGATAGCAGGGGACAGTAGAGGACTGCTGGGCTTTGGTGTTATGATGGCAGGGGAAGGGGACAGTAGAGGACGGCTGGTGTTATGATAGCAGGGGACAGGAGAGGACGGCTGGGCTTTGGTGTTATGATTGCCGGGGACAGTAGAGGACGGCTGGTGTTATGATGGCAGGGGACAGTAGAGGACGGCTGGTGTTATGATGGTAGGGGACAGTAGAGGACGGCTGGTGTTATGATGGCAGGGGACAGTAAAGGACGGCTGGTGTTATGATGGCAGGGGACAGTAGAGGATGGCTGGTGTTATGATAGCAGGGGACAGTAGAGGACGGCTGGGCTTTGGTGTTATGATAGCAGGGGACAGTAGAGGACGGCTGGGCTTTGGTGTTATGATAGCAGGGGACAGTAGAGAACGGCTGGGCTTTGGTGTTATGATAGCAGGGGACAGTAGAGGACTGCTGGGCTTTGGTGTTATGATGGCAGGGGACAGTAGAGGACTGCTGGGCTTTGGTGTTATGATAGTAGGGGACAGTAGAGAACGGCTGGGCTTTGGTGTTATGATGGCAGGGGACAGTAGAGAACGGCTGGGCTTTGGTGTTATGATGGCAGGGGACAGTAGAGGACGGCTGGGCTTTGGTGTTATGATAGCAGGGGACAGTAGAGAACGGCTGGGCTTTGGTGTTATGATAGCAGGGGACAGTAGAGGACTGCTGGGCTTTGGTGTTATGATGGCAGGGGACAGTAGAGGACGGCTGGTGTTATGATAGCAGGGGACAGTAGAGGACGGCTGGGCTTTGGTGTTATGATAGCCGGGGACAGTAGAGGACGGCTGGTGTTATGATAGCAGGGGACAGTAGAGGACGGCTGGGCTTTGGTGTTATGATAGCAGGGGACAGTAGAGAACGGCTGGGCTTTGGTGTTATGATAGCAGGGGACAGTAGAGGACTGCTGGGTTTTGGTGTTATGATGGCAGGGGACAGTAGAGGACGGCTGGTGTTATGACAGCAGGGGACAGGAGAGGACGGCTGGGCTTTGGTGTTATGATAGCCGGGGACAGTAGAGGACAGCTGGTGTTATGATAGCAGGGGACAGTAGAGGACGGCTGGGCTTTGGTGTTATGATAGCAGGGGACAGTAGAGAACGGCTGGGCTTTGGTGTTATGATAGCAGGGGACAGTAGAGGACGGCTGGGCTTTGGTGTTATGATAGTAGGGGACAGTAGAGGACTGCTGGGCTTTGGGGTTATGATAGCAGGGGACAGTAGAGGACTGCTGGGCTTTGGGGTTATGATAGCAGGGGACAGTAGAGGACTGCTGGGCGTTGGTGTTATGATGGCAGGGGACAGTAGAGGACCTCTGGGCTTTGGTGTTATGATAGCAGTGGACAGTAGAGGACTGCTGGGCTTTGGTGTTATGATGGCAGGGGACAGTAGAGGACGGCTGGTGTTATGATGGCAGGGGACAGTGGAGGACGGCTGGTGTTATGATGGCAGGGGACAGTAGAGGACGGCTGGTGTTATGATGGCAGGGGACAGTAGAGGACGGCTGATGTTATGATAGCAGGGGACAGTAGAGGACGGCTGGTGTTATGATGGCAGGGGACAGTAGAGGACGGCTGGTGTTATGATGGCAGGGGACAGTAGAGTATGGCTGGTGTTATGATGGCAGGGGACAGTAGAGGACGGCTGGTGTTATGATGGCAGGGGACAGCAGAGTATGGCTGGTGTTATGATGGCAGGGGACAGTAGAGTACGGCTGGTGTTATGATAGCAGGGGACAGTAGAGGACTGCTGGTGTTATGATGGCAGGGGACACTAGAGGACTGCTGGTGTTATGATGGAAGGGGACAGTAGAGGACTGCTGGGCTTTGGTGTTATGATAGTAGGGGACAGTAGAGGACGGCTGGGCTTTGGTGTTATGATGGCAGGAGACAGTAGAGGACTGCTGGGCTTTGGTGTTATGATGGCAGGGGACAGTAGAGGACGGCTGGTGTTATGATGGCAGGGGACAGTAGAGGACGGCTGGTGTTATGATGGCAGGGGACAGTAGAGGACGGCTGATGTTATGATAGCAGGGGACAGTAGAGGACGGCTGGTGTTATGATGGCAGGGGACAGTAGAGGACGGCTGGTGTTATGATGGCAGGGGACAGTAGAGTACGGCTGGTGTTATGATAGCAGGGGACAGTAGAGGACTGCTGGTGTTATGATGGCAGGGGACACTAGAGGACTGCTGGTGTTATGATGGAAGCGGACAGTAGAGGACTGCTGGGCTTTGGTGTTATGATAGTAGGGGACAGTAGAGGACGGCTGGGCTTTGGTGTTATGATGGCAGGAGACAGTAGAGGACTGCTGGGCTTTGGTGTTATGATGGCAGGGGACAGTAGAGGACTGCAGGGCTTTGGTGTTATGATGGCAGGGGACAGTAGAGGACGGCTGGTGTTATGATAGCAGGGGACAGTAGAGGACGGCTGGTGTTATGATAGCAGGGGACAGTAGAGGACGGCTGGTGTTATGATAGCAGGGGACAGTAGAGGACTGCTGGTGTTATGATCCGGGGACAGTAGAGGACGGCTGGTGTTTTGATGGCAGGGGACAGTAGAGGACGGCTGGTGTTATGATGGCAGGGGACAGTAGAGGATGGCTGGTGTTATGATGGCAGGGGACAGTAGAGGACGGCTGGTGTTATGATAGCAGGGGACAGTAGAGGACGGCTTGTGTTATGATAGCAGGGGACAGTAGAGGACGGCTGGTGTTATGATGGCAGGGAACAGTAGAGGACTGCTGGTGTTATGATGGCAGGGGACAGGACAGGACGGCTGGTGTTATGATAGCAGGGGACAGGAGAGGACGGCTGGGCTTTGGTGTTATGATAGCCGGGGACAGTAGAGGACGGCTGGTGTTAT
This sequence comes from Oncorhynchus gorbuscha, assembly GCF_021184085.1. Classification (NCBI taxonomy): domain Eukaryota; kingdom Metazoa; phylum Chordata; class Actinopteri; order Salmoniformes; family Salmonidae; genus Oncorhynchus; species Oncorhynchus gorbuscha. The sequence continues at coordinate 114,487,286 of NC_060173.1, read as the reverse complement.
GATAGCAGGGGACAGTAGAGGACGGCTGGGCTTTGGTGTTATGATAGCAGGGGACAGTAGAGAACGGCTGGGCTTTGGTGTTATGATAGCAGGGGACAGTAGAGGACTGCTGGGCTTTGGGGTTATGATAGCAGGGGACAGAAGAGGACTGCTGGGCTTTGGTGTTATGATAGTAGGGGACAGTAGAGGACTGCTGGGCTTTGGGGTTATGATAGCAGGGGACAGTAGAGGACTGCTGGGCTTTGGTGTTATGATGGCAGGGGACAGTAGAGGACGGCTGGTGTTATGATGGCAGGGGACAGTAGAGGACTGCTGGGCTTTGGTGTTATGATGGCAGGGGACAGTAGAGAACTGCTGGGCTTTGGTGTTATGATGGCAGGGGACAGTAGAGGACTGCTGGGCTTTGGGGTTATGATAGCAGGGGACAGTAGAGGATTGCTGGGCGTTGGTGTTATGATGGCAGGGGACAGTAGAGGACCTCTGGGCTTTGGTGTTATGATAGCAGGGGACAGTAGAGGACTGCTGGGCTTTGGTGTTATGATGGCGGGGGACAATAGAGGACTGCTGGTGTTATGATAACAGGAGACAGTAGAGGACGGCTGGTGTTATGATGGCAGGGGACAGTAGAGGACAACTGGTGTTATGATGGCAGGGGGCAGTAGAGGACGGCTGGTGTTATGATGGCAGGGGACAGTAGAGGACGGCTGATGTTATGATAGCAGGGGACAGTAGAGGACGGCTGGTGTTATGATGGCAGGGGACAGTAGAGGACGGCTGGTGTTATGATGGCAGGGGACAGTAGATTATGGCTGGTGTTATGATGGCAGGGGACAGTAGAGGACAGCTGGTGTTATGATGGCAGGGGACAGTAGAGGACGGCTGGTGTTATGATGGCAGGGGACAGTAGAGTACGGCTGGTGTTATGATCCGGGGACAGTAGAGGACGGCTGGTGTTTTGATGGCAGGGGACAGTAGAGGACGGCTGGTGTTATGATGGCAGGGGACAGTAGAGGACGGCTGGTGTTATGATGGCAGGGGACAGTAGAGGACGGCTGGTGTTATGATAGCAGGGGACAGTAGAGGACGGCTTGTGTTATGATAGCAGGGGACAGTAGAGGACGGCTGGTGTTATGATGGCAGGGAACAGTAGAGGACTGCTGGTGTTATGATGGCAGGGGACAGGACAGGACGGCTGGTGTTATGATAGCAGGGGACAGGAGAGGACGGCTGGGCTTTGGTGTTATGATAGCCGGGGACAGTAGAGGACGGCTGGTGTTATGATAGCAGGGGACAGTAGAGGACGGCTGGGCTTTGGTGTTATGATAGCAGGGGACAGTAGAGAACGGCTGGGCTTTGGTGTTATGATAGCAGGGGACAGTAGAGGACTGCTGGGCTTTGGGGTTATGATAGCAGGGGACAGTAGAGGACTGCTGGGCTTTGGTGTTATGATAGTAGGGGACAGTAGAGGACTGCTGGGCTTTGGTGTTATGATGGCAGGGGACAGTAGAGGACGGCTGGTGTTATGATGGCAGGGGACAGTAGAGGACAGCTGGTGTTATGATGGCAGGGGACAGTAGAGGACGGCTGGTGTTATGATGGCAGGGGACAGTAGAGGACGGCTGATGTTATGATAGCAGGGGACAGTAGAGGACGGCTGGTGTTATGATGGCAGGGGACAGTAGAGGACGGCTGGTGTTATGATGGCAGGGGACAGTAGAGTATGGCTGGTGTTATGATGGCAGGGGACAGTAGAGGACGGCTGGTGTTATGATGGCAGGGGACAGTAGAGGACGGCTGGTGTTATGATGGCAGGGGACAGTAGAGTACGGCTGGTGTTATGATAGCAGGGGACAGTAGAGGACTGCTGGTGTTATGATGGCAGGGGACACTAGAGGACTGCTGGTGTTATGATGGAAGGGGACAGTAGAGGACTGCTGGGCTTTGGTGTTATGATAGTAGGGGACAGTAGAGGACGGCTGGGCTTTGGTGTTATGATGGCAGGAGACAGTAGAGGACTGCTGGGCTTTGGTGTTATGATGGCAGGGGACAGTAGAGGACGGCTGGCGTTATGATAGCAGGGGACAGTAGAGGATGGCTGGTGTTATGATAGCAGGGGACAGTAGAGGACGGCTGGTGTTATGATAGCAGGGGACAGTAGAGGACTGCTGGTGTTATGATCCGGGGACAGTAGAGGACGGCTGGTGTTTTGATGGCAGGGGACAGTAGAGGACGGCTGGTGTTATGATGGCAGGGACAGTAGAGGACGGCTGGTGTTATGATGGCAGGGGACAGTAGAGGACGGCTGGTGTTATGATAGCAGGGGACAGTAGAGGACGGCTTGTGTTATGATAGCAGGGGACAGTAGAGGACGGCTGGTGTTATGATGGCAGGGGACAGTAGAGGACTGCTGGTGTTATGGTGGCAGGGGACAGGACAGGACGGCTGGTGTTATGATAGCAGGGGACAGGAGAGGACGGCTGGGCTTTGGTGTTATGATAGCCGGGGACAGTAGAGGACGGCTGGTGTTATGATAGCAGGGGACAGTAGAGGACGGCTGGGCTTTGGTGTTATGATAGCAGGGGACAGTAGAGGACTGCTGGGCTTTGGTGTTATGATAGCAGGGGACAGTAGAGGACTGCTGGGCTTTGGGGTTATGATAGCAGGGGACAGTAGAGGACTGCTGGGCTTTGGTGTTATGATAGTAGGGGACAGTAGAGGACTGCTGGGCTTTGGGGTTATGATAGCAGGGGACAGTAGAGGACTGCTGGGCTTTGGTGTTATGATGGCAGGGGACAGTAGAGGACGGCTGGTGTTATGATGGCAGGGGACAGTAGAGGACTGCTGGGCTTTGGTGTTATGATGGCAGGGGACAGTAGAGAACTGCTGGGCTTTGGTGTTATGATGGCAGGGGACAGTAGAGGACTGCTGGGCTTTGGGGTTATGATAGCAGGGGACAGTAGAGGATTGCTGGGCGTTGGTGTTATGATGGCAGGGGACAGTAGAGGACGGCTGGTGTTATGATGGCAGGGGACAGTAGAGGACGGCTGGTGTTATGATGGCAGGGGACAGTAGAGGACGGCTGGTGTTATGATAGCAGGGGACAGTAGAGGACGGCTTGTGTTATGATAGCAGGGGACAGTAGAGGACGGCTGGTGTTATGATGGCAGGGGACAGTAGAGGACTGCTGGTGTTATGATGGCAGGGGACAGGACAGGACGGCTGGTGTTATGATAGCAGGGGACAGGAGAGGACGGCTGGGCTTTGGTGTTATGATAGCCGGGGACAGTAGAGGACGGCTGGTGTTATGATAGCAGGGGACAGTAGAGGACGGCTGGGCTTTGGTGTTATGATAGCAGGGGACAGTAGAGGACTGCTGGGCTTTGGTGTTATGATAGCAGGGGACAGTAGAGGACTGCTGGGCTTTGGGGTTATGATAGCAGGGGACAGTAGAGGACTGCTGGGCTTTGGTGTAATGATAGTAGGGGACAGTAGAGGACTGCTGGGCTTTGGGGTTATGATAGCAGGGGACAGTAGAGGACTGCTGGGCTTTGGTGTTATGATGGCAGGGGACAGTAGAGGACGGCTGGTGTTATGATGGCAGGGGACAGTAGAGGACTGCTGGGCTTTGGTGTTATGATGGCAGGGGACAGTAGAGAACTGCTGGGCTTTGGTGTTATGATGGCAGGGGACAGTAGAGGACTGCTGGGCTTTGGGGTTATGATAGCAGGGGACAGTAGAGGATTGCTGGGCGTTGGTGTTATGATGGCAGGGGACAGTAGAGGACCTCTGGGCTTTGGTGTTATGATAGCAGGGGACAGTAGAGGACTGCTGGGCTTTGGTGTTATGATGGTGGGGGACAATAGAGGACTGCTGGTGTTATGATAACAGGGGACAGTAGAGGACGGCTGGTGTTATGATGGCAGGGGACAGTAGAGGACGGCTGATGTTATGATAGCAGGGGACAATAGAGTACGGCTGGTGTTATGATGGCAGGGGACAGTAGAGGACGGCTGGTGTTATGATAGCAGGGGACAGTAGAGGACTGCTGGTGTTATGATGGCAGGGGACAGTAGAGGACTGCTGGTGTTATGATGGCAGGGGACAGTAGAGGACTGCTGGTGTTATGATGGCAGGGGACAGTAGAGGACTGCTGGTGTTATGATGGCAGGGGACAGTAGAGGACTGCTGGGCTTTGGTGTTATGATAGTAGGGGACAGTAGAGGACGGCTGGGCTTTGGTGTTATGATGCCAGGGGACAGTAGAGGATGGCTGGGCTTTGGTGTTATGATGGCAGGGGACAGTAGAGGACTGCTGGGCTTTGGTGTTATGATAGCAGGGGACAGTAGAGGACGGCTGGGCTTTGGTGTTATGATAGCAGGGGACAGTAGAGGACTGCTGGGCTTTGGTGTTATGATAGTAGGGGACAGTAGAGGACTGCAGGGCTTTGGTGTTATGATAGCAGGGGAGAGTAGAGGACTGCTGGGCTTTGGTGTTATGATAGCAGGGGACAGTAGAGGACGGCTGGGCTTTGGTGTTATGATAGTAGGGGACTGTAGAGGACTGCTGGGCTTTGGTGTTATGATAGTAGGGGACAGTAGAGGACGGCTGGGCTTTGGTGTTATGATGGCAGGGGACAGTATAGGACTGCTGTGCTTTGGAGTTATGATAGCAGGGGACAGTAGAGGACTGCTGGGCGTTGGTGTTATGATGGCAGGGGACAGTAGAGGACGGCTGGGCTTTGGTGTTATGATAGTAGGGGACAGTAGAGGACTGCTGGGCTTTGGGGTTATGATAGCAGGGGACAGTAGAGGACTGCTGGGCTTTGGTGTTATGATGGCAGGGGACAGTAGAGGACTGCTGGGCTTTGGGGTTATGATAGCAGGGGACAGTAGAGGACTGCTGGGCGTTGGTGTTATGATGGCAGGGGACAGTAGAGGACGGCTGGTGTTATGATGGCAGGGGACAGTAGAGGACGGCTGGTGTTATGATGGCAGGGGACAGTAGAGGACGGCTGATGTTATGATAGCAGGGGACAGTAGAGTATGGCTGGTGTTATGATAGCAGGGGACAGTAGAGGACTGCTGGTGTTATGATGGCAGGGGACACTAGAGGACTGCTGGTGTTATGATGGAAGGGGACAGTAGAGGACTGCTGGGCTTTGGTGTTATGATAGTAGGGGACAGTAGAGGACGGCTGGGCTTTGGTGTTATGATGGCAGGAGACAGTAGAGGACTGCTGGGCTTTGGTGTTATGATGGCAGGGGACAGTAGAGGACTGCAGGGCTTTGGTGTTATGATGGCAGGGGACAGTAGAGGACGGCTGGTGTTATGATAGCAGGGGACAGTAGAGGGCGGCTGGTGTTATGATAGCAGGGGACAGTAGAGGACGGCTGGTGTTATGATAGCAGGGGACAGTAGAGGACTGCTGGTGTTATGATCCGGGGACAGTAGAGGACGGCTGGTGTTTTGATGGCAGGGGACAGTAGAGGACGGCTGGTGTTATGATGGCAGGGGACAGTAGAGGACGGCTGGTGTTATGATGGCAGGGGACAGTAGAGGACGGCTGGTGTTATGATAGCAGGGGACAGTAGAGGACGGCTTGTGTTATGATAGCAGGGGACAGTAGAGGACGGCTGGTGTTATGATGGCAGGGGACAGTAGAGGACTGCTGGTGTTATGATGGCAGGGGACAGGACAGGACGGCTGGTGTTATGATAGCAGGGGACAGGAGAGGACGGCTGGGCTTTGGTGTTATGATAGCAGGGGACAGTAGAGGACTGCTGGGCTTTGGGGTTATGATAGCAGGGGACAGTAGAGGACTGCTGGGCTTTGGTGTTATGATAGTAGAGGACAGTAGAGGACTGCTGGGCTTTGGGGTTATGATAGCAGGGGACAGTAGAGGACTGCTGGGCTTTGGTGTTATGATGGCAGGGGACAGTAGAGGACGGCTGGTGTTATGATGGCAGGGGACAGTAGAGGACTGCTGGGCTTTGGTGTTATGATGGCAGGGGACAGTAGAGGACTGCTGGGCTTTGGGGTTATGATAGCAGGGGACAGTAGAGGATTGCTGGGCGTTGGTGTTATGATGGCAGGGGACAGTAGAGGACCTCTGGGCTTTGGTGTTATGATAGCAGGGGACAGTAGAGGACTGCTGGGCTTTGGTGTTATGATGGCAGGGGACAATAGAGGACTGCTGGTGTTATGATAACAGGGGACAGTAGAGGACGGCTGGTTTTATGATGGCAGGGGACAGTAGAGGACGGCTGGTGTTATGATGGCAGGGGACAGTAGAGGACGGCTGGTGTTATGATGGCAGGGGACAGTAGAGGACTGCTGGGCTTTGGTGTTGTGATGGCAGGGGACAATAGAGGACTGCTGGTGTTATGATAACAGGGGACAGTAGAGGACGGCTGGTGTTATGATGGCAGGGGACAGTAGAGGACGGCTGGTGTTATGATAGCAGGGGACAGTAGAGGACTGCTGGTGTTATGATTGCAGGGGACAGTAGAGGACTGCTGGGCTTTGGTGTTATGATAGTAGGGGACAGTAGAGGACGGCTGGGCTTTGGTGTTATGATGCCAGGGGACAGTAGAGGATGGCTGGGCTTTGGTGTTATGATGGCAGGGGACAGTAGAAGACTGCTGGGCTTTGGTGTTATGATAGCATGGGACAATAGAGGACGGCTGGGCTTTGGTGTTATGATAGCAGGGGACAGTAGAGGACTGCTGGGCTTTGGTGTTATGATAGTAGGGGACAGTAGAGGACTGCAGGGCTTTGGTGTTATGATAGTAGGGGACAGTAGAGGACTGCAGGGCTTTGGTGTTATGATAGCAGGGGAGAGTAGAGGACTGCTGGGCTTTGGTGTTATGATAGCAGGGGACAGTAGAGGACGGCTGGGCTTTGGTGTTATGATAGTAGGGGACTGTAGAGGACGGCTGGGCTTTGGTGTTATGATGGCAGGGGACAGTAGAGGACTGCTGGGCTTTGGTGTTATGATAGTAGGGGACTGTAGAGGACGGCTGGGCTTTGGTGTTATGATGGCAGGGGACAGTAGAGGCTTCAGTGTGATGAAAGTAGAGGATGGCTGTGGAGAGGAGAGGAGAGGAGAGGAGAGGAGAGGAGAGGAGAGGAGAGGAGAGGAGAGGAGAGGAGAGGAGAGGAGAGGAGAGGAGAGGAGAGGAGAGGAGAGGAGAGGAGAGGAGAGGAGAGGAGAGGAGAGGAGAGGGGAGGGGAGGGGAGATGGAGGGGAGGGGAGTGGAGGTGGAGGGGACGCGATAGGAGAGGAATAGTGCCCTTTACAGGTGTTGGATCTTAATTTGATCCAGTTTGCTACACCTAGAAAATAATCCTAGAGCAAAAGGAAATGTGACATTGTATGTGGATAATAATTAATGGACATTTTTTGTAGGGGTTGATACATTTTTGGTTATGACAATATAAACATTAAACGCCTTTAATAAACTTTGAATACATTGAATACAGTTTTCAGTTTGCATGAAAAGACTCAATAGCAGCAATAGAGTGATCAAATGAAGATGCAACATCTGTAGTAAATAGGTTGCCATTGCAGACACAGCCTAAAGGCGACAGCTGGTCTGTAGAATGTGTCCATGTTAAATGACATTCATACGTTCCAACTCTCCTGGTGAGGAAGGATCACATCACAAGTTACCCCGACACGCGCCAAGAAGGCGTCAGCCAAAGACAGAAAGACAGAGTGAGAGAGAGAGAAGGAGAAATCAATGGAGGACAATCTCCTCTCTGTCCTCCTCAGTGCAACCAATACCTTTTTAAGTGAAGAGAGAAAACGCCTGGACCCCAGTCTCAGCAGCCTCCCAGACAGACAGACAGACAGCCTCCCAGACAGACAGACAGACAGGCAGACTCCCAGACAGACAGACAGACAGACAGACAGACAGACAGACAGACAGACAGACAGACAGACAGACAGACAGACAGACAGACAGACAGACAGACAGACAGACAGACAGACAGACAGACAGACAGACAGACAGACAGACAGACAGACAGACAGACAGACAGACAGACAGACAGACAGACAGACAGACAGACAGACAGACAGACAGACAGACAGACAGACAGATCTAACCCCCACTTCACTCCTATCCAAGTATATATCTAAACATCTGCAGATTTAAGTGTGAGACGTAAACCAGACTTATCACCCAATTCTATCCAAGTCTGAATCTGACATTGTATGGAGTCTGGTCAGGACAGTGTAGCAGACACAACTTATGAAGACGATCCTGCCAGGCCCCAGTCTTCTTCTAACGAGCCAAACAACTTGCAGAGCATCACAGCTAACAGAGACCAACGTACCTTCACCTCTGTGACCTTCCTGCTCCTACTGAGCCCTAACACAGCTTCCCCTTTATCTCTGCTGTATCCTTCCCGAGTCTCTGGAGGCTAAAGTCTGTCTAACTGCTCTGTGACCCTGAAGAGACAGAAAGGTATTCCTCCTATACCTCAGTCAACCCCCACTTCACTACGATCCAAGCCAACATCTGACACTGCAGAGAGAGAGAACTAGTATATCTCAGGTCCGACTTACAGAGACTGCAGCAGGTGAACAGCCAGGCACAGCGGCAGTCTTTTCCTAACGAGCCAAACAAGCTGCAGAGCAGACCAACACTCACTCACTCACCCTTGTGACCTTCCTGCCCTTTACTGACCCATAACATACCTCCCCTGTCATCTCTGACATCTGAGCAAGTAGTACCTCACTCCCTGGTTCTGTCTATATATACAGTCAGATTGCATCCCAAATGGAACCATATTCCCTACATAGTGCACTACTTTAGAACAGAGCCCTATAGAACCCTATTCCCTACATAGTGCACTACTTTTGACTAGAGCCCTATGGAACCCTATTCCCTATATAGTGCACTACTTTAGAACAGAGCCCTATAGAACCCTATTCCCTACATAGTGCACTACTTTTGACCAAAGCTCTATGGACTTCCCTGTGGACCCTGGTCAAAAGAAGTGCACTACAATTGGAATAAGGTGAACATTTGGGACGCATTAAAAAAAGGCTTATCTCTGGAGGTGAACACCTATCTAACCAGCCACATTGGTGATGTATGTTATCCTGGGTGATAGACGGGGGGGTTTGTTCTTCGAGGCAGACAGATGGTTTCCGTTCCCTGGACACATCCTCTCAATGTTCATTAAGAGGCCGGAATCGTGGAGCTACTGCCACTTAATGATCCCATTGTAACAGGAGTCGTGGAGCTACTGCCACTTAATGATCCCATTGTAACAGGAGTCGTGGAGCTACTGCCACTTAATGATCCCATTGTAACAGGAGTCGTGGAGTTAATGATCCCATTGTAACAGGAGTCGTGGAGTTACTTAATGATCCCATTGTAACAGGAGTCGTGGAGCTACTTAATGATCCCATTGTAACAGGAGTCGTGGAGCTACTTAATGATCCTATTGTAACAGGAGTCGTGGAGCTACTGCCACTTAATGATCCCCATTGTAACAGGAGTCGTGGAGCTACTGCCACTTAATGATCCCCATTGTAACAGGAGTCGTGGAGCTACTGCCACTTAATGATCCCATTGTAACAGGAGTCGTGGAGCTACTTAATGATCCTATTGTAACAGGAGTCGTGGAGCTACTGCCACTTAATGATCCCCATTGTAACAGGAGTCGTGGAGCTACTGCCACTTAATGATCCCCATTGTAACAGGAGTCGTGGAGCTACTGCCACTTAATGATCCCATTGTAACAGGAGTCGTGGAGCTACTGCCACTTAATGATCCCCATTGTAACAGGAGTCGTGGAGCTACTTAATGATCCCATTGTAACAGGAGTCGTGGAGCTACTTAATGATCCCATTGTAACAGGAGTCGTGGAGCTACTGCCACTTAATGATCCCCATTGTAACAGGAGTCGTGGAGTTTATGATCCCATTGTAACAGGAGTCGTGGAGCTACTTAATGATCCCATTGTAACAGGAGTCGTGGAGCTACTTAATGATCCCATTGTAACAGGAGTCGTGGAGCTACTGCCACTTAATGATCCCCATTGTAACAGGAGTCGTGGAGCTACTTAATGATCCCATTGTAACAGGAGTCGTGGAGCTACTGCCACTTAATGTTCCCCATTGTAACAGGAGTCGTGGAGCTACTGCCACTTAATGTTCCCCATTGTAACAGGAGTCGTGGAGCTACTGCCACTTAATGATCCCCATTGTAACAGGAGTCGTGGAGCTACTGCCACTTAATGATCCCATTGTAACAGGAGTCGTGGAGCTACTGCCACTTAATGATCCCATTGTAACAGGAGTCGTGGAGCTACTGCCACTTAATGATCCCCATTGTAACAGGAGTCGTGGAGCTACTGCTACTTAATGATCCCATTGTAACAGGAGTCGTGGAGCTACTGCCACTTAATGATCCCATTGTAACAGGAGTTGTGGAGCTACTGCCACTTAATGATCCCATTGTAACAGGAGTCGTGGAGCTACTGCTACTTAATGATCCCATTGTAACAGGAGTCGTGGAGCTACTGCCACTTAATGATCCCATTGTAACAGGAGTCGTGGAGCTACTGCCACTTAATGATCCTATTGTAACAGGAGTCGTGGAGCTACTGCCACTTAATGATCCCCATTGTAACAAGAGTCGTGGAGCTACTTAATGATCCCATTGTAACAGCAGCTACTTAACAATGGAGAATTGGTTGATATCCAGTTTTTTAAGTATATGTTTTTTTCAAGAGAATTGACAAGAAAAGTATTATCCAACCCATCGGGTATCTAACTGCACCATCAAATGTCCGGTTTTGCATTGCTTGCTGTTGTGAAGTCTACCAACCTTGCCAATAGGCATGCCAGCTAAGCTAGTCAGATAAGTTAGCTCCTCTAACATGAGTGATAACCTGAAATGGCTTCATGGTAGCTAATTAGACAAGATAGCTCCTCTGACATGAGTGATAACCTGAAATGGCTTCATGGTAGCTAATTAGACAAGATAGCTCCTCTGACATGAGTGATAACCTGAAATGGCTTCATGGTAGCTAATTAGACAAGATAGCTCCTCTAACATGAGTGATAACCTGAAATGGCTTCATGGTAGCTAATTAGACAAGATAGCTCCTCTAACATGAGTGATAACCTGAAATGGCTTCATGGTAGCTAATTAGACAAGATAGCTCCTCTGACATGAGTGATAACCTGAAATGGCTTCATGGTAGGTAATTATGAGGTTGGAACCTCTCTGGACTAAAACCAACTTCATAAAAGTGGGCATATGCCCCTGTGCCCCTGTGCCCCTTACGGGCATGATGCCTCGGTTCACACATTGGGATTCAAGTGTGACTTTAATGTATTATTGAACACTGTTTCCCTTATTCCCTCCCCAGATAAATATAAATATATTCAGCTTTTTGGTTTTTGTTGTTCTAATTTTCCTACAACACAACACCATGGCTAACACATTAATGCCACATTTGTCATTTTAATTGATCTAGCTAAAGCCTCTTTCCTGTGTGAAAATTACAATTCTAATATGGTCAGTGATTCAATCCCTCAAGACCACTTATAATAGGAAGAGTGTAGGATGCGTCACAAACTGCAACCTATACACTATAGAGTGCACTACTTTTAGGACCCTGTTCAAAAATAGTGCACTATATTGGACATAGAGTGCCATTTGTGATGCATCCTAGGGCTACGATACCTGAACTGGAGAATATATAGGCCATCACTAAAATTGAATTATTTTCCGGATTTGAATTATCCTTGATTATTGCCATATTTTCATTATGGCTGATCTAGTATCCTGCTCATACATTTCCTACTTGGTAATAATGGGGTTTAGGACTGATCTGGTATTCTCTGTGTTAGCAGTCCATTGTTGTTGTAAGTCTCTATACTGAGAGAGTGAGAGAGAGAGAGAGAGAGAGAGAGAGAGAGAGAGAGAGAGAGAGAGAGAGAGAGAGAGAGAGAGAGAGAGAGAGAGAGAGAGAGAGAGAGAGAGAGAGAGAGAGAGAGACAGAAAGAAATAAATTCTGTCAGACCTGGGCCTTGAGAGCAGTGGTCTTCACGGATCCACCTGTAACCGAATACCCGAAACCCGATCTGGGATCCGAGCGGGTCCGGACCCAGAATTCTAAATAATGTCACAGGTCTAGGTCAGAACTGTTAAGATTGTCACGGGTCTCAGGTAGGTGTCGACCGATTAATCAGAATGTCCGATTAATTAGCGCCGATTTCAAGTTTTCATAACAATCGGAAATTGGTATTTTTGGACGACAATTTTAGCTTCTGTTTTTTACGCCTTTATTTAACGAGGCTAGTCAGTTATGAACACATTCTTATTTTCAATGGCGGACTAGGAACAGTGGGTTAACTGGTCTAGGAACAGTGGGTTAACTGGTCTAGGAACAGTGGGTTAACTGGTCTAGGAACAGTGGGTTAACTGGCTGTTCAGGGGCAGAACGACAGATTTGTACCTTGTCAGCTCATTGCACTCATAGTCAGTGTATATGCAACAGTTTGGGCCACCTAATTTGCCAGACTTTTACGTAATTATGACATTATGGCAACTAATAGTCTATTATTATTTTTTTATTATTATTATTATATGCCATTTAGCAGACGCTTTTATCCAAAGCGACTTACAGTCATGTGCGCATACATTCTACGTATGGGTGGTCCCGGGGATCGAACCCACTACCCTGGCGTTACAAGCGCCATGCTCTACCAACTGAGCTACAGAAGGACTATTACATCATGAGTAGTCTTGGTTGGTTACTGTCTCTCCCTCCCTCCTCCCTGCTCCCCATTTCTCCCTCCTCCCTCCTCCCTGCTCCTCGTTTCTCCCTCCTCTCTCCCTCCACCCTGCTCCCCATTTCTCCCTCCTCGCTCCCCGTTTCTCCCTCCTCCCTGCTCCCCGTTTCTCCCTCCTCCCTCCTCCCTCCTCCCTGCTCCCCGTCTCTCCCTCCTCCCTCCTCCCTGCTCCACGTTTCTCCCTCCTCCTCCATGCTCCCCATTTTACCCTCCTCCAGACCACCACCAGGGGGACTTAGAGGTACCCAGCATCATTACTCCAGACCACCACCAGGGGGACTTAGAGGTACCCAGCGTCATTACTCCAGACCACCACCAGGGGGAGTTAGAGGTACCCAGCATCACGGCTTCATTTCTCCAGACCACCACCAGGGGGAGTTAGAGCACTCATTATGCATTTGGGTCCCAACGTTTTTATATGACCAATAGTATCAAGTGGTTCCAATGATGAATTTCACGTGAGCCACCCGTCCCTGGTGACTTTCTTCAGATAAGATGGCTGACAAAACATTAAAGTGGAAGCAAATGTAAGTAGTTATAACGTCATAATGAGTCAAGCAAAAAAACATTTACAATTGAGAGGAATATGTTAGTTAATGTAGAGACAAACGATTGTGCATATTTTTTGTCATAAAGTTAATATTTACGAAAATCGCTATTTAACAAGTTAGCTGACTAGCTAACATTAGCCAGCTAGCTAGCTAGTGTTATGACATGAGCATGGATTTGTAATGTGTTGTTTAACGTTTTTAGGGACCCCTGAGAAAACCAAAAAACCAGGCTGAATGTAAAGAATCTAGCTAACTGAAGCATTTACTGCAAATTGAATGTACAATTGTGTTAGCTTGCCTTGCTTATATTTACCATGCAATACAGGTTGAAGTAACATAGCTAGCTAACTATTTATTTGCTTATTGAGTAGTGGAGAATAAAAATAACTGTATGCCTATGGACGTGTAACTAGCTACAGTATGTAGCCAATCTGTGTTTGGACCCTAAAACATTTGGTATGAATTTTAGTTCAGAACCTATCTATGAACCTCAGCTATTATAGTTGTATCGACTTCAAGTCTGAATGGCATTAATGACGCCTGTGGATAGAGTAGAATATAATAACTTTATTGTGCCAAGGAAGCATTTACATTTACATTTAAGTCATTTAGCAGACGCTCTTATCCAGAGCGACTTACAAATTGGTGCATTCACCTTAAGACATCCAGTGGAACAGTCACTTTACAATAGTGCAAGTCCTATATACATGTACTGTAGTTATCACCAAGCATGAGATCCCCACATTGTAGCCGGTACATTGAATATATTCACTGATCATGTACTCTTCCTTGGCAAATAAAGGTGCGGTTCAGGTATGAATCTCTGTGAGACATTCTTCTTCAGTCATATCCAATACTAGGTGTAAACTCCATTCTTTGAATGATGCTGTGACCCAAGCCCAGCTCAGATAATCCCTACCATTGTGACGCAGAGTTGTCATAATGCTGCAGCAAATGCACATTATACAAGAGGCTTTGGTAGACACAATGTAACTAACCTGATTTATGCCTCTGCTGATCCTATCGCTATTGTATGCAGTAATAATGTGCCTATGAACCAGATTTACACTGTTAGCACTGAGGCGGTGCGCCTTAGGAGGAAGACCACTGTGTGCAGCTCACCCTGCACTAACATGAATAACAGGAGAATATCTACTGCTGCTAGGCTTCCCAGTAAAGCAATGAGAACAAGAAAGCATCCCGGAAGAAAAATGCTCAAAAAAGCCCACGTTAACATTTGAAGCTTAAGAAACAAGGTTCATGAAATCAATAATTTACTAGTAACAGATGATATTCATATTCTGACTATCTCTGAAACTCACTTAGACAATAGATCCGATGATACAGTGGTAGCAATATACGGTTATAAATGTTAGAGAAAAAATAGAAAACGATTAAATCCCTAAGAATTGATGAGGAATTGAAACATTGTGTGGTTGAGAGGGATTAGGCAAAATGAATGGCAAAAAAAAGTCTGGCTACACAACAGATTGACAAACGAATTGGAGTTTGCCAAACAAAAATGAGAAACCATGTGACTTAACTGAATTAAAAGAAGAAGAAACTATACCATGAAACAAAAATAAATGACATAAAGAATGATAGTATAAAGCTTTGGAGCACCTTAAATGGCATTTTGGGAAAAAAAAGCTAACTCCGCTCCATCATTCATTCAATCAGATGGCTCATTCATCACAAAACCAACTGATATTGCCAACTACATTAATCATTTTTTGATTGACAAGAATAGCAAACTTAGGCATGACATGCCAGCAACAAACGCTGGCACAGCACACTCAAGAATATCTGACCAAATCATGAAAGACAAGCGTTGTAATTTTGACTCTTGTTATTTTTGAATGCTTGTCATTGTTGTCTGTCAACAATGACAAGCCACCTGGGTCTGACAACTTGGAAGACAAATTCCTGAGGATAATTGAGGACAATAATTGCCATATTTTCAATTTAAGCATACTGGAAAGTGTGTGTCCCCAGGCTTGGAGGGAAGCAAAAGTCATTCCGCTACCTAAGAATAGTAAAGCCCCCTTTACTGGCTCAAATAGACATCCAATCACCCTGTTACCAACCCTTGGGAAAATTTTGGGGAAAAAATGTGTTTGACCAGATACAATGCTATTTTAGAGTAAAGAAATTGTCAACAAACTTTCAGCATGCTTATAGGGAAGGACATTCAACAAGCACAGCACTTACACAAATGACTGATGATTGGCTGAGATAAATAGTTACCTGTTAAAGAACACAGAGGGTGTTCTTTAATGGAAGCCTCTCCAACATAATCCAGGTATAATCAGAAATTCCCCAGGGCAGTTGTCTAGGCCCCTTGTTTTCAATCTTTACCTATGACAGTGGCTTTGAGTAAAGCCAGTGTTTCTATATATGCGAATCTCTCAATAATATACACATTGTCAGCTACCACAGCGACTGAACTGACTAAAACAATTAACCAAGAGTGGGTGGCAAGAAATAAGTTTGTTCTATATGTTTCTAAAATTAAAAGCATTATATTTGGGACAAATCATTCACTAAACCCTAAACCTCAACCAAATCTTGTAATAAATAATGTGGAAAATGAGCAGGTTGAGGTGACGAAACTTCTTGGAGTAACCTTGGATTGTCAACTGTCATGGTCAAAACATATTGATACAACAGTAGCTAAAATGCGAAGAAGCCTGTCCATAATAAAGTTCTGCTCTACCTTGTAAACAACACTATCAACAAGGCAGGTCCTACAGGCTCTAGTTTTGTCACACCTGGACTACTGTTCAGTCGTGTGGTCAGGTGACACAAAAAGGGACTTGCAAAATTGCAATTGGCTCAGAAGATGGCAGCACGGCTGGCCCTTAGATGTACACAGAGAGCTAATATTAATAATATGCATGTCAATCTCTCCTGGCCGAAAGTGGAGGTGAGATTGACTTCATCACTACGTGTATTTTTGAGAGGTATTGACATGTTGAATTCCAACACCCATACATACCCCAAAAAACATGCCACAAGAAGTGTCTTCACAGTCTCCAAGTCCAGAACAGACTATGGGAGGTGCACAGTACTACATAGAGCCATGACTACATGGAACTCTATTCAACATCAGTTAACTGATGCAAGCAGTAGAATCAGATTTTAAAAAACAGATTAGAATACACCTTATGCAACAGGGTGGACTGAGAGCAATACAAACATAGGCACAGCCACATGAATACAAACACTTAACAAGCGCACTATACTCACACGTACACATTACTTTTGTACTGTAGATATGTGGTAGCGGTGGAGTAGGGGCCTTGTCATGTTTTGTCATAGATTGTCATGTCTTGTCCCTGTGCTTTCTCTTCTATTCGTTTCCCCCTGCTGGTCTTATTAGGTTCTTTCCCTCTCTCTATCTCTCTCCCTCTCTCTCTCTCTATTGTTCCGTTCCTGCTCCCAGCTGTTCCTCATTCTCCTAACTACCTCGTTTACTCTTTCACACCTGTCCCCTATTTTGCCCTCTGATTAGAGTCCCTATTTCTCCCTCTGTTTCCGCTTCTGTCCTTGTCGGATCCTTGTTTGCTGTACTGTGTCCTTGTTCCGTCCTGTCGTGTTTTTGCCTTCTTCAGATGCTGCGTGTGAGCAGGTGTCTCTATCAGCTACGGCCTGCGCCAACCCGAAGCGACCTGCAGTCTGTGGTCGCATCTCCTGTTGTTCCCCTCTACTGACTAGAGGATTTCGGTTATTCCTGTTTGGACATTACCTGTGAAAGAATTCAGGATTAGTCGTTTTTTGTTAAGACTGGAATAAACTCTGTTTCTGTTAAGTCGCTTTTGGGTCCTCATTCACCTGCATAACAGGCCTGAAGGCACGTAGTATTTTGTGAAATCTGAGAATGTATTGTGATGTTTTTAAAATTGTTTAAACTTCCTTATTAATAACAGTAAATTATTATTTACAATGACGGCCTACGAAATACAAATACTACAGTAGCAATGTTGGTCTATTGTACTTCAAACAATGTGTAGACAGGTTCGCTTGGTGTTCAAACCTTCTCATACAGCCTGATTCATACTCTTCAGAGGAGGTGATCCCACAAGAATGTGATTTGTACCACATACATACTAGGTAAAGTACTGCATGCTTTCTACCTCATACTAAGACATCATCCCATTCCATTACTTTTTCAAACTTTTTCAATTATATGAAATCAAGCGAGACCATTAGGTTTGATTGAGTGAGCTTCATTGTCTTCTTTTAATTTATGTGGTACATAGTATTTTCATTTAGTAAGTAAAGGTTAGACACACTGTTAAATATATTTTTAGTTTAGTCATTTAGCATATGTACTTATCCAGAGATTCATTTGTCTTAAATTGGCTAGGTGAGACAACCACATATCACAGTACATTTTACCACGATAAAGTAGCTATGAGCAAAGTTAGTGCTAGAAGGAAAAGTCAAGCGTGAGTGTTTGTTCAAGAAAGGCAAGGGTGTTAGTTCGTTTTTTTTATGATATCAATGGTTTAACCTTTTACTGCAGTGGGCTAAATCAGGGTCACAGTGTTTCTTGGTAGTCTTAAACAAATCTACTTGGAAACAAAAGTATACACCTCACACACATAGGTATGAGCTTAACAAAAAGAAGACACCTGTACCATGTCAGATATAGAGTTGAAGTGTGTTACATTTGGAGTTTTCATCCCAATATTACTCTTTATATACATCACATAAGACCGAAATATAACAAAACTATTTGACATATGGAAACACAATATTTTATTTATATATTTATTTATATATATTTTATATTAAATTAATTAATTATGAAACATATTAATAACATTCCAACCACGAGGCCAAAGAGGCTTTTGGTCACTGAGTGCAGGAATAGTGCTAGGTGTTTAAAGTCTACTGTCCTGCCCAACCACGAGGCCAAAGAGGCTTTTGGTCACTCACTGCAGGAATAGTGCTAGGCGTTTAAAGTCTACTGTCCTGCCCAACCACTAAAATGACTAACTACGACAAAACAAAACACTATATGTATTTTTCTTCCTCGCCTTTCTAGCTTTCACACATTATAGTACAGTCTGTCTTGCTGTCTCTACCCCGAGCAGCAGTGGTCTGTCAAGGGCTAACAATGACAGAACGTGTGAGAGTGCTCAAACATGACTGCAGCCTGTCTCCAACTCCCCGTGAGGGAGATAAATAAATAACCAGAAGGTCATCGCTGGTGAAATGCATAAAATTTGTATTCCTGTCAGCTGTGACATACACTCCATCCAAATCCATGAGGCAAAACAAGTCCATTACACAATTCTGAAGAAAATTGCAGAATAGGCATGACTATTTAAACATGTTCCTAAATGCAACATGAGTGTTAGTAAATTAAATTAAACTTCCTGAATAACCAGGAAGCATCCTTGAGACCTGTATGAATGTATCCTCCAACACGCCAGAAGAACCTGGTGGGAGGAGCTATAGGAGGACGGGCTCATTGTAATTGGCTGGAATGGGAATCTATGGAACGGAGTCAAACACATTGTTTTTAATGTGTTTGATGTATTTGGTACCATTTAATGGATTCCATTCAAGCAATTACAATGAGCACATCCTCCTATAGCTCCACTCACCAGCCTCCTCTGCTATGCACCTCATCTGAAGGAGAGCTAGTTCCTCTCCTCTCTGACAGTTAGTTCCTCTCCTCTCTGACAGCTAGTTCCTCTCCTCTCTGACAGCTAGTTCCTCTCCTCTCTGACAGCTAGTTCCTCTCCTCTCTGACAGCTAGTTCCTCTCCTCTTTGACAGCTAGTTCCTCTCCTCTCTGACAGACATCCTCTCCTCTCTGACAGTTAGTTCTCAGACAGCTCTCCTCTCTGACAGTTAGATCCTCTCCTCTCTGACAGCTAGTTCCTCTCCTCTCTGACAGTTAGATCCTCTCCTCTCTGACAGCTAGTTCCTCTCCTCTCAGACAGCTAGTTCCTCTCCTCTCTGACAGTTAGATCCTCTCCTCTCTGACAGCTAGTTCCTCTCCTCTCTGACAGCTAGTTCCTCTCCTCTCTGACAGTTAGTTCCTCTCCTCTCTGACAGCTAGTTCCTCTCCTCTCTGACAGCTAGTTCCTCTCCTCTCTGACAGTTAGATCCTCTCCTCTCTGACAGTTAGTTCCTCTCCTCTCTGACAGTTAGATCCTCTCCTCTCTGACAGTTAGTTCCTCTCCTCTCTGACAGCTAGTTCCTCTCCTCTCTGACAGTTAGTTCCTCTCCTCTCTGACAGTTAGTTCCTCTCCTCTCTGACAGTTAGTTCCTCTCTTCTCAGATAGTTAGTTTCTCTCCTCTCAGACAGCTAGTTCCTCTCCTCTCTGACAGTTAGATCCTCTCCTCTCTGACAGTTAGTTCCTCTCCTCTCTGACAGTTAGTTTATCTCCTCTCAGACAGCTAGTTCCTCTCCTCTCTGACAGTTCCTCTCCTCTCAGATAGTTCTTCAGTTAGTTAATCTCCCCTCAGGCAGTTCTTCAGTTATTTCCTCTCCTCTCAGGCAGTTATTCAGTTAGTTCCTTTCCTATCAGACAGGCAGTTCTTCAGTTAGTTCCTTTCCTGTCAGACAGTTCTTCAGTTAGTTCCTCTCCTCTCAGACAGACAGTTCTTCAGTTAGTTCCTCTCCTATCAGACAGTTATTCAGTTAGTTCCTCTCCTCTCAGGCAGTTCTTCAGTTAGTTCCTCTCCTCTCAGACAGTTAGTTCCTCTCTTCTCAGATAGTTCTTCGGTTAGTTCATCTCCTCTCAGACAGTTCTTCAGTTATTTCCTCTCCTGTCAGACAGTTAGTTCCTCTCCTCTCAGACAGTTCCTCTCCTCTCAGACAGTTAGTTCCTCTCCTCTCAGACAGTTAGTTCCTCTCCTCTCAGACAGTTAGTTCCTCTCCTCTCAGACAGTTAGTTCCTCTCCTCTCAGACAGTTCTTGAGTTAGTGTCTCTCCTCTCAGACAGTTAGGAACTAACTAAATAAACTTCATTTAGTGCTAAATACGGCTGCTAGAATCCTGACTAGAACCCAACATTTTTATCTTATTACTCCAGTGCTAGCCTCCTTACACTGGCATCCTGTCAAAGCAAGGGCTGATTTCAAGGTTTTACTGCTAACCTGCAAAGCATCACATGGGCTTGCTCCTACCTATCTCTCTGATTTGGTCCCGCCGTACAGACCTACACGTACGCTACAGTCACAATACGCAGGCCTCCTAATTGTCCCAAGAATTTCTAAGCAAACAGCTAGAGGCAGGGCTTTCTCCTATAGAGCTCCATTTTTATGGAATGGTCTGCCTACCCATGTGAGAGATGCAAACTCGGTCTCAACCTTTAGGTTTTTACTGAAGACTCATCTCTTCAGTGGGTCATATGATTGAGTTTAGTCTGGCCCAGGAGTGTGAAGGTGAACGGAAAGGCTCTGGAGCAACGAACCGCCCTTGCTGTCTCAGCCTGGCCGGTTCCCCTCTTTCCACTGGGATTCTCTGCCTCTAACCCTATTACAGAGGCTGAATCACTGGCTTACTGGTGCTCTTTCATGCCGTCCCTGGGGAGGGGTGCGTCACTTGAGTGGGTTGAGTCACTGATGTGATCTTCCTGTCTGGGTTGGCGCCCCCTCTTGGGTTGTGCTGTGGCGGAGGTCTTTGTGGGCTATACTCGGCCTTGTCTCAGGATGGTAAGTTGGTGGTTGAAGATATCCCTCTTGTGGTGTGGGGGACGTGTTTTGGCAAAGTGGGTGGGGTTATATCCTTCCTGTATGGCCCTATCCGGGGGTATCATTGGATGGGGCCACAGTGTCTCCCGACCTCTACTGACTCAGCCTCCAGTATTTAAGCTGCAGTAGTTTATGTGTCGGGGGGCTAGGGTCAGTTTGTTATATCTGGAGTACTTCTCCTGTACTATCCGGTGTCCTGTGTGAATTTAAGTATGCCCTCTCTAATTCTCTCTTTCTCTCTTTCTTTCTCTCTCTCAGAGTACCTGAGCCCTAGGACCGTGCCTCAGGATTAGCTGACATGATGACTCCTTGCTGTCCCCAGTCCACCTGACCATGCTGCTGCTCCAGTTTCAACTGTTCTGCCTATCATTATTATTATTTGACCATGCTGGTCATTTCTGAACATTTGAACATCTTGGCCATGTTCTGTTATAATCTCCACCCGGCACAGCCAGAAGAGGACTGGCCAACCCACATAGCCTGGTTCCTCTATAGGTTTCTTCCTAGGTTTTGGCCTTTCTAGGGAGTTTTTCCTAGCCACCGTGCTTCTACACCTGCATTGCTTGCTGTTTGGGGTTTTTAGGCTGGGTTTCTGTACAGCACTTTGAGATATCAGCTGATGTAAGAAGGGCTATATAAATAGATTTGATTTGAGTTAGTTCCTCTCCTCTCAGACAGTTCTTCAGTTATTTTCTCTCCTCTCAGACAGTTCTTCAGTTAGTTCCTCTCCTCTCAGACAGTTCTTCAGTTAGTTCATCTCCTCTCAAACAGACAGTTCTTCAGTTAGTGCCTCTCCTCTCAGACAGTTCTTCAGTTAGTTCCTCTCCTCTCAGACAGACAGTTCTTCAATTAGTTCCTCTCCTCTCAGACAGACAGTTCTTCAGTTAGTTCCTCTCCTCTCAGACAGACAGTTCTTCAGTTAGTGCCTCTCCTCTCAGACACTTAGTTCCTCTCCTCTCAGACAGTTCTTCAGTTAGTTCCTCTCCTCTCAGACAGACAGTTCTTCAATTAGTTCCTCTCCTCTCAGACAGACAGTTCTTCAGTTAGTTCCTCTCCTCTCAGACAGACAGTTCTTCAGTTAGTTCCTCTCCTCTCAGACAGACAGTTCTTCAGTTAGTTCCTCTCCTCTCAGACAGTTCTTCAGTTAGTTCCTCTCCTCTCAGACAGACAGTTCTTCAATTAGTTCCTCTCCTCTCAGACAGACAGTTCTTCAGTTAGTTCTTCTCCTCTCAGACAGTTATTCAGTTAGTTCCTCTCCTCTCAGACAGTTCTTCAGTTATTTTCTCTCCTCTCAGACAGTTCTTCAGTTAGTTCCTCTCCTCTCAGACAGTTCTTCAGTTAGTTCATCTCCTCTCAAACAGACAGTTCTTCAGTTAGTGCCTCTCCTCTCAGACAGTTCTTCAGTTAGTTCCTCTCCTCTCAGACAGACAGTTCTTCAATTAGTTCCTCTCCTCTCAGACAGACAGTTCTTCAGTTAGTTCCTCTCCTCTCAGACAGACAGTTCTTCAGTTAGTGCCTCTCCTCTCAGACACTTAGTTCCTCTCCTCTCAGACAGTTCTTCAGTTAGTTCCTCTCCTCTCAGACAGACAGTTCTTCAATTAGTTCCTCTCCTCTCAGACAGACAGTTCTTCAGTTAGTTCCTCTCCTCTCAGACAGACAGTTCTTCAGTTAGTTCCTCTCCTCTCAGACAGACAGTTCTTCAGTTAGTTCCTCTCCTCTCAGACAGTTCTTCAGTTAGTTCCTCTCCTCTCAGACAGACAGTTCTTCAATTAGTTCCTCTCCTCTCAGACAGACAGTTCTTCAGTTAGTTCTTCTCCTCTCAGACAGTTATTCAGTTAGTTCCTCTCCTCTCAGACAGACAGTTCTTCAGTCAGTTCCTCTCCTCTCAGACAGACAGTTCTTCAGTTAGTTCCTCTCCTCTCAGACAGTTATTCAGTTAGTTCCTCTCCTCTCAGACAGTTCTTCAGTTAGTTCCTCTCCTCTCAGACAGTTCTTCAGTTAGTTCATCTCCTCTCAAACAGACAGTTCTTCAGTTAGTGCCTCTCCTCTCAGACAGTTCTTCAGTTAGTTCCTCTCCTCTCAGACAGACAGTTCTTCAATTAGTTCCTCTCCTCTCAGACAGACAGTTCTTCAGTTAGTTCCTCTCCTCTCAGACAGACAGTTCTTCAGTTAGTGCCTCTCCTCTCAGACACTTAGTTCCTCTCCTCTCAGACAGTTCTTCAGTTAGTTCCTCTCCTCTCAGACAGACAGTTCTTCAATTAGTTCCTCTCCTCTCAGACAGACAGTTCTTCAGTTAGTTCCTCTCCTCTCAGACAGACAGTTCTTCAGTTAGTTCCTCTCCTCTCAGACAGACAGTTCTTCAGTTAGTTCCTCTCCTCTCAGACAGTTCTTCAGTTAGTTCCTCTCCTCTCAGACAGACAGTTCTTCAATTAGTTCCTCTCCTCTCAGACAGACAGTTCTTCAGTTAGTTCTTCTCCTCTCAGACAGTTATTCAGTTAGTTCCTCTCCTCTCAGACAGACAGTTCTTCAGTCAGTTCCTCTCCTCTCAGACAGACAGTTCTTCAGTTAGTTCCTCTCCTCTCAGACAGTTATTCAGTTAGTTCCTCTCCTCTCAGACCGTTCTTCAGTTAGTTCCTCTCCTCTCAGACCATTCTTCAGTTAGTTCCTCTCCTCTCAGACAGTTCTTCAGTTAGTTCCTCTCCTCTCAGACAGTTCTTCAGTTAGTTCCTCTCCTCTCAGACAGTTCTTCATTTAGTTCCTCTCCTCTCAGACAGTTCTTCAGCTAGTTCCTCTCCTCTCAGACATTTATTCAGTTAGTTCCTCTCCTCTCAGACAGACAGTTCTTCAGTTAGTTCCTCTCCTCTCAGACAGTTATTCAGTTAGTTCCTCTCCTCTCAGACAGTTATTCAGTTACTCATGAAGAGTAGCACTTCACTTTACACATACTGCATTTAAGTATGCGGAGGGGAGTTTATCAACATCTGTGTGTGTGTGTCGTTTAGAGGTTTAAAAAATGTATATAAATGTCACTACACAATGCTAGAATAATAAACAGTACAGTTGTTTTAAACCACATTGTAGACCACACAAACTGAGTTCAAATGAACATAGTCAAACATTTACCAGGGCTTTTCAGTGTCCGTCCTGGAGGGCTGAAACACTTGCTAATAAAGGGCTTGTTAGCACCTGGGACACCAGGTAGAAAGAAAAACGTGAAGGGTTTTGGCCCTCTGAGCCCTGCATTGAACAGCCCTGATCTGTAAACAGGTATGCATCAACAAGAAACTAAGTGGAGTTGATAAAATGACAGTTAAATGTGTGTACTTCTCTCCTATACACTGACAGCAGTCACTTCGCTTGGACAGGAAGGTATGTCATAGGACATAATAGTGATGGATCAATGTCTTTGTGAGACGGACAGAAAAGAGTGCTTGTAACATTATGTATCAGTCAGCTCTCCTCCCACTCACTCTCCCTCTCCCCCTTCTCTCCCTCTCCCCCTTCTCTCGCTCTCCCCCTTCTCTCCCTCTCCCCCTTCTCTCGCTCTCCCCCTTCTCTCCCTCTTCCACCTTCTCTCAACTCTCCCTCTCCCCCTCTCCTCCCACTCACTCTCCCTCTCCACCTTCTCTCACTCTCCCCCTTCTCTCCTCCCCTTCTCTCCCTCTCCACCTTCTCTCCCTCTCCCCTTCTCTCGCTCTTCCCCTTCTCTCGCTCTCCCCCTCTCCCCTCTCCCCCTTCTCTCCTCTCCCCCTTCTCTCCCTCTCTTCCACCTTCTCTCAACTCTCCCCCTCTCTCCCTCTCCTCTCCTCCCACTCACTCTCCCTCTCCACCTTCCCCTCTCTCTCTCGCTCTCCCCCTTCTCTCCCTCTCCACCTTCTCTCCCTCTCCCCTTCTCTCGCTCTTCCCCTTCTCTCTCCCCTCTCTCTTCCCCCTCTCGCTCCCCTTCTCTCGCTCTCCCCTCTCTCCCTCTCCCCTCCTCTCTCCCCCTTCCCTCTCTTCCACCTTCTCTCAACTCTCCCCTTCTCTCCCTCTCCCCCTCTCGCTCTCCCCCTTCTCTCCCTCTCCCCTTCTCTCGCTCTCCCCTTCTCTCTCCCCTTCTCTCGCTCTCCCCCTTCTCTCGCTCTTCCCCTTCTCTCCCTCTCCTCCCTCTCCCCCTTCTCTCGCTCTTCCTTCTCTCGCTCTCCCCCTTCTCTCCCTCTCCCCTTCTCTCCTTCTCTCTTCTTCCACCTTCTCTCAACTCCCCCCTCGCTCTCCTCTCCCTCTCTCCTCCCACTCACTCTCCCTCTCCACCTTCTCCACTCTCCCCTTTTCTAGCTCCCCTCCCTTCGCTCCCGTCCCTCTCTCCTCCCACCTTCTCTCCTCTCCCCCTCCTCTCCCCTTCTCTCCCTCTCCTTCTCGCTCTCCCCCTCCCTCCTTCACCTTCTCTCCCTCTCCCCCCTCTCCTCCCTCTTCTCTCACTCTCCCTCTCCCTTTCTCTCTCCCCCCCTCCCCCTTTGCTCCCGCCCCCTTCTCTCCCGTCCTCTCTCTCCCTTCTCCCCCGTCCCTCTCTCCCTTCTCTCCCGTCCCTTCTCTCCCTCTCCCCCTTCTCCTCTCTCCCTTCTCTCGCTCTCCCCCTTCGCTCCGTCCCTCTCCCCCTTCTCTCCCCCGTCCCTCTCCCCTCCTCCCCCTTCTCTCCCGTCCCTTCTCTCCCTCTCCCCCTTCTCTCCCCTCCCCCTTCTCTCGCTCTCCCCCTTCGCTCCCTCCCTCTCCCCCTTCTCTCCCGTCCCTCTCCCCCTTCGCTCTCCCCCTTCTCTCCCGTCCCTTCTCTCCCGTCCCTTCTCTCCCGTCCCTCTCCTCGCTGCACACACCGCCATCAGTGTCAAATAAATCACAGTTGTTTTTCAATACTGGCAAAGTGGCCATTTTGTTTTGAACGCAGAGGGTGGACAATTTGCACACTGGAACTTGAGAATCACTCCCAGTCTGTATGTCTGTCTGTCTGGCATTGGGGTTTGAGTGATTTACCACAGGAGTTTAAATGAATCCTGTCTTCCTGCTGCGGCCAAGATGGACTGCTCCTGGTGACGTTTCACTGAGAACAAGACAATGAGGATGGGCTGAGGTGGGATGAGGTAGGAGGATGATGATATGAGGTGGGATGAGGTAGGAGGAGGTGGTAGAAGGTGGGATGAGTTGGGATAAGGTGGGAGGAGTTGGGATGAGGTAGGAGGAGGTGGTATAAGGTGGGATGAGTTGGGATAAGGTGGGAGTAGGTGGGATGAGGTGTGATGAGGTAGGAGGAGGTGGTATAAGGTGGGAGGAGGTGGGAGGAGGTGGGAGGAGGTAGGAGGAGGTGGTATAAGGTGGGAGGAGGTGGGAGGAGGTGGGAGGAGTTGGGATGAGGTAGGAGGAGGTGGTATAAGGTGGGAGGAGGTGGGATGAGTTAGGAGGACGTGGTATGAGGTGGGAGGAGGTGGAAGGAGGAAGGAGGAGGTGGGATAAGGTGGGAGGAGGTGGGATGAGGCTGGAGGAGGTGGTATAAGGTGGGATGAGGTGGAAGGAGTTGGGATGAGGTAGGAGGAGGTGGTATAAGGTGGGAGGTGGTGGTATAAGGTGGGATGAGGCAGGAGGAGGTCGTATAAGGTGGGAGGAGGTGGGATGAGGTAGGAGGAGGTGGTATAAGGTGGGAGGAGGTAGAAGGAGGTGGGATGAGGTAGGAGGAGGTGGTATAAGTTGGGATGAGGTAGGAGGAGGGATGAGGTAGAACTAGTGAGGAAGAGGTGGAACTAGTGAGGAAGAGATAGAGCTAGTGAGGAAGAGGCAGAACTAGTGAGGAAGAGGAGGACCTAGTGAGGAAGAGATAGACCTAGTGAGGAAGAGGTAGAGCTAGTGAGGAAGAGGAGGAACTAGTGAGGAAGAGGAGGAACTAGTGAGGAAGAGGAGGAACTAGTGAGGAAGATAGACCTAGTGAGGAAGGTATAGACCTAGTGAGGAAGAGGAGGAACTAGTGAGGAAGATAGACCTAGTCAGGAAGAGATAGACCTAGTGAGGAAGAGATAGACCTAGTGAGGAAGAGATAGACCTAGTGAGGAAGAGATAGACCTAGTGAGGAAGAGGAGGAACTAGTGAGGAAGAGGAGGAACTAGTGAGGAAGATAGACCTAGTGAGGAAGAGATAGACCTAGTGAGGAAGAGATAGACCTAGTGAGGAAGAGGAGGAACTAGTGAGGAAGAGATAGACCTAGTGAGGAAGAGATAGACCTAGTGAGGAAGAGATAGACCTAGTGAGGAAGAGGAGGAACTAGTGAGGAAGAGATAGACCTAGAGGAAGAGAAGACCTAGTGAGGAAGAGATAGAAGTGAGGAAGAGGAGAAACTAGTGAGGAAGAGATAGACCTAGTGAGGAAGAGATAGACCTAGTGAGGAAGAGATATACCTATTGAGGAAGAGATAGACCTAGTGAGGAAGAGATAGACCTAGTGAGGAGAAGATTGACCTAGTGAGGAAGAGATAGACCTAGTGAGGAAGAGGAGGAACTAGTGAGGAAGATAGACCTAGTGAGGAAGAGGTAGAGCTAGTGAGGAAGAGGAGGAACTAGTGAGGAAGAGATAGACCTAGTGAGGAAGAGGAGGAACTAGTGAGGAAGATAGACCTAGTGAGGAAGAGATAGACCTAGTGAGGAAGAGATAGACCTAGTGAGGAAGAGATAGACCTAGTGAGGAAGAGGAGGAACTAGTGAGGAAGAGGAGGAACTAGTGAGGAAGATAGACCTAGTGAGGAAGAGATAGACCTAGTGAGGAAGAGATAGACCTAGTGAGGAAGAGATAGACCTAGTGAGGAAGAGGAGGAACTAGTGAGGAAGATAGACCTAGTGAGGAAGAGATATACCTAGTGAGGAAGAGATAGACCTAGTGAGGAAGAGATAGACCTAGTGAGGAAGAGATAGACCTAGTGAGGAAGAGGTGAGGGAGCTGGGGAATTATGCATCAACATAGTTCTACATGCGTATTACAAAGATTGACGAGAGGATATCAGAGGTAAGTCTCCACACTTCAGCTGGCGGAAGAAGGGAGGGCTCTAAAACAACAAGGTACGCCCAGTCTACATGCCTTATTATAGACACTGAGAGGGGACGAGATCAGAGTTCAGACTTCAGGAAGCCCCGACGAGATGCTGTGGATCCTGAACGTAGTCTGGGCTGAGAGGAGCTGAGAAAGGTTGAAGTGGAGGGATCCCTGGGTCCCAGAGCTCTGCTGGAATGAGAGAATGAGAGAGCCGTTGTACAGAAGGATGGCAGGTCTTCACACTGTGAAGTGGACACTTCACTCCATCAGAACACAACTCCCTTCTGAACTTCAAGGGCTCAATTCAATCCGTATCGGAAAAGTTCAGGCTATAGCAAGCTTGAAATTGAAAGTACATTTTCGATTAAACCGACAGTATGCAGCTTTTACCGTAAATGTAGTCTCTTGAACCTGTGAACATTGCCTTTAAATTTGATTTGAACTGTAGCGTTGAACTTCTGCATAACGGATTGAATCGAGCTCCTAAAACTCTTCCAATCAACTTATTCTGTTCCCAGGTCTGCTTGAAGTTGAAGTGGAGAGAAATGCCAGATGTGACAGAACTAACTTCTATCGCTTGATTTGTCACAGAGAATTGATGATGGTGAAGATGATCACACTTGACAACGTGCTAAACCAATTAATGTTCATGTCACACAAGATGATGGAAAATGCGTATCGCGAGAGCAAACCTTTTCCCAAGTACTCAAGTGAAGTGTGAGATATGGAGAAGAGTTATTGCGTAATCTAAACACATCCATTTTTACATTTCTATCTAATGGTTGAAGGAAAGGTGCAGTGCATTTTGGGAAGGTATTCAGATCACTTGACTTTTTCCCACATTTTGTTACATTACAGCCTTATTCTAAAATGGATTAAATCGTTTTTTCTCTTCATCAATCTACACACAATAAATACCCCATAATGACATCACAATAACCCATAATGACATCACAATAACCCATAATGACATCACAATACCCCATAATGACATCACAATAACCCATAATGACATCACAATAACCCATAATGACAACACAATACCCCATAATGACATCACAATAACCCATAATGACATCACAATAACCCATAATGACATCACAATAACCCATAATGACATCACAATACCCCATAATGACAAAGCATAAATGTTTTATTTTTATGAATGCTATTTTTTTTAAAAATGATATTAATAATTTACATAAGTATTCAGAGCCTTTACTCAATACTTTGTTGAAGCACCTTTGGTAAATATTACAGCCTCGAGTCTTCTTGGGTTTGATGCTACAAGCTTGGCACACCTGTATTTGTGGGAGTTTCTCCCATTCTTCTCTGCAGATCCTCTGAAGCTCTGTCAGGTTGGATGGGGAGCGTAGTTGCAAAACAATGTCTCTCTTGTCGTGATATTTTCAATATGTTCAATATGTTTTATCCCAGCTGCCGTCTCCACATGAGCCCTTTGCCTTTTTTGTGTGTTTTTTTTGTGCACTGCGGCCGGCCCGCCACAGGAATCGCTGGTGCGCGATGAGACAAGGTTATCCCTACCAGCCAAGCTCTCTCTAACCCAGACGACGCTAGGCCAATTGTCCGTCACCCCACAGACCTGGCTGCGACAGGGCCTGGGTGCAAACCCAGGGTCTCTGGTGGCACAGCTAGCACTGCAGTGCCCTAGACCACTGCGCCACCTGGGAGGTCCTTTTTAACTTAAATTTAAAAAAAATGTATTTTTACACTGTTGTCCTTCTGGAAGGTTCTCCCATCTCCACAGAGGAACTCTGGAGCTCTGTCAGAGTGAGTGTCAGGTTTTTGGTCACCTCCCTGACCAAGGCCCTTCTCCCCCGATTGTTCAGTTAGGCCGGTCGGCCAGCTCTAGGAAGAGTCTTGGTGGTTCCAAACTTCTTCTCATTTAAGAATGATGGAGGCCACTGTGTTCTTGGGGACCTTCAATGCAGCAGACATTTTGTGGGACCCTTGCCCAGATCTGTGCCTCGACACAATTCTGTCTCGGAGCTCTACGGACAATTCCTTCCACCTCACGACTTGGATTTTGTTCTGACATGCACTGTCAACTGTGGAACCTTATATTGACAGGGGACTTTCCAAATCATGTCCAATCAATTGAATCTACCACAGGTGGACTCTAATCAAGTTGTAGAAACATTCTCAAGCACGATCAAAGGAAACAGGATGCACTTGACCTCAATTTCGAGTCTCATAGCAAAGGGTCTGAATACTTAGCTAAATAAGATATTTCTGTTTTTTTTATTTCTAATAAATTTGCTACAATTAAAAAAATACAAAATAAACTGTTTTCACTTTGTCATCATGGGACATTGTGTGTAGATTGATGACAACATTTATTTATTTTATTATTCCATTTTATAATAAGGATGTAACGTAACAAACTGGGGAAAGGGTCTGAATGCTTTCTGAATGCTCTCTCGGCCAATCATGGTTAGCAGGTATCTAAATTATTTCAACATAATTTCAAACATACTAAATAATTCATAGAATGCTTAATGTCAATCAGAAAAATATCTTTCTGTGGTTTGTCTTTCTGAGTAGTGTGGCTGGGGCCACTTCCACTGATCGAATCCATTTGGCATAAAAATATTTTTAAAAGGTAGTTTCCAGTCCATCGGCTAATTAATACGGAGGACGGCACTCACAAGGCAACACAGACACATTATTACGTTTTAAAAAGGACCAGAGTTTAGCCTCCAGAGATTTAAACAGATTTGGAAACGTGTGGGCGCTTGAAACAGTTAGAAGGAATGTATTTAGACTCTGGATGAAGTCTTACTGAAGGCCGACTATTTGCCTTCTTCACACATTGACAAGTTGACACTCGTGGTCCCTTTCTAAATCAGCGGTTCCCAAACTAAGGGTCGTGTTTGTTTCTCAGAATCATTGTAATGTGGTTATCCTTTAAAAAAAAAAAGTTTAATTGAAACTTGTTCAAATCTGAAAGTTAAAATTCAACCAAACACTGCTGTTAGATCGTGTGAACAGGCCACAATTGATCGCTGCCCTTGAATCATTCCCCACGGTGAATGGCTTAGCCCACTACGCTATGAAACCACACACTACTGCAGAGACTGATATCATCGGCCGCAATTGATATGGTGAAAACAATGTGTGGGGAGGCAGAGGCACAGAAACTCACATCAATACCTTTGTCAGATATCAATGTCGAACAAATAATTGATGCTAGAAAATCAAGAGGAAACTCTGACAGAACATCTCAAACTCCTCACCTTCTCCTCGCCTTATCACCAACGTTCGCTGTGAGGGCTGAGATGCCCCATGCATTGACTTGTGTTCGCTATACATGTTCGGGGAGCGTATTCATGAGGACATATTGATCTGTCTCACGATTCCTGAGCGTGAAACGGCACAGGGGATGGGATGTTCAGTGTGCTGCTTGGCTAGATTGATGAAAAACAGATTTCATGGGATGGAATGGTAGGCTTTCGTACAGATGGGGCTCCATCTGTCACAGCACTGCGGACAGGCCTTCTACACTCTAGTTACGAATGCGTCTCCCTCTGCCATATGAACTAATTGTATGATACACCCACTGTGCTAGAATGGATACACGGAGAGCAACTGGAACTGAAAATAGCTGAGTGCAGAATGGGGAGATATGCACCAGGTAACTTTGATTGTACTCTACATCACACACACACACACCTGTTCGCAAAACTTTGTGGACGGTACAGTATGGGATCAAAAGCATGACAATACAGGCGGAGTGTTGAAAAGATTTTTTAGAATTGAGAGAAGAACTGTCATATCACAATGGATATTAAAAACAGACTCTGTTGACTTTCTGTGTAATGAAAAGAAAATGTGACTTCTTGCCTATGTTAACAGATGCACTTGGGAAATTGAATGAACTGAAAGCAAGCAGGCAGGGGAAATAGTCAGTAAATTCTACAGATGAATGACCGAATCACCTAAGTCCGTTTGACTGTGATCAGTTAACTTACCGTAAGTGACATCGAACAGCTGATTGAGCTGTCATGTGACCAAATGCTGTAAACAACACATTCAGTCGTTTTGGTTCCTGTAGATTGAGTTTTGGTTCCAGTGGATTGAGTTTTGGCTCCAGTGGTTTGAGTTTTGGTTCGTGTGGTTTGAGTTTTGGTTCCAGTGGATTGAGTTTTGGTTCCAGTGGATTGAGTTTTGGTTCCAGTGGATTGAGTTTTGGATCCTGTAGATTGAGTTTTGGTTCCAGTGGTTTGAGTTTTGGTTCCAGTGGTTTGAGTTTTGGTTCCTGTGGTTTGAGTTTTGATTCCAGTGGATTGAGTTTTGGTTCCAGTGGATTGAGTTTTGGTTCCAGTGGTTTGAGTTTTGGTTCCTGTAGATTGAGTTTTGTTTCCTGTGGTTTGAGTTTTGGTTCCAGTGGATTGAGTTGTGGTTCCTGTAGATTGAGTTTTGTTTCCTGTAGATTGAGTTTTGTTTCCTTTGGTTTGAGTTTTGGTTCCTGTGGTTTGAGTTTTGGTTCCTGTGGTTTGAGTTTTGGTTCCTGTGGTTTGAGTTTTGATTTCAGTGGATTGAGTTTTGGTTCCAGTGGATTGAGTTTTGGTTCCAGTGGTTTGAGTTTTGGTTCCTGTAGATTGAGTTTTGTTTCCTGTGGTTTGAGTTTTGGTTCCAGTGGATTGAGTTTTGGTTCGTGTAGATTGAGTTTTGGTTCCTGTAGATTGAGTTTTGTTTCCTGTGGTTTGAGTTTTGGTTCCTGTGGTTTGAGTTTTGGTTCCTGTGGTTTGAGTTTTGGTTCCAGTGGATGAGTTTTGGTTCCTGTAGATTGAGTTTTGGTTCCTGTAGATTGAGTTTTGGTTCCTGTAGATTGAGTTTTGGTTCCTGTAGATTGAGTTTTGGTTCCTGTAGATTGAGTTTTGGTTCCAGTGGATTGATCAGGCCAGAGCCTCTGCCGTCTTCACAAAGTGTCTCAGAGTCTCGCCGATCTAAGATAAGTTTTCCCTTTGAGATAATAATTGATAAGATTAGACATTCAGAAAGTATTCAGACCCTTCGACTTTTTCCACATTTTGTTTGGTTACAGCCTTACTCTGAAGTAGATTTTTTTTAAATGTGCCTTATCATTCTGCAAACATACCCCATAATAACAAAGCAAAAAAGCAGGTTTTGAGAAAAGTTTGTTAATTATTTTATTTTTTTACAAATTGGTGCATTCACCTTATGACATCCAGTGGAACAGTCACTTTACAACAGATGTCATTAACATGGCAAAATGTGTGGAATTGCAGGTAATTTGCTTTAAAACTGCAACATTTTCTCTACGCCCCGTGGCAAAATGTGTGGAATTGCAGGTAATTTGCTTTAAAACTGCAACATTTTCTCTACGCCCTGTGGCAAAATGTGTAGAATTGCAGGTAATTTGCTTTAAAACTGCAACATTTTCTCTACGCCCCGTGGCAAAATGTGTGGAATTGCAGGGGGGGAGGGGGACTAAAGTGCTTTGCCCGTCAGGTGGGGGTACCCCCATCCAAAATCTCGCTTAGCTGGCAAGTGCGAAACAAGGCAAGACCCCCCCCCCCCCAGTTACCCATGTGGGTCCACTAGCTCTTATTCTCCCCTTCCCCATTTCATGATTAGAAGAGTGGTAGCAGGCTATCTATAAAAATATATTAAAAAATAAATAAATTTTCTCTGCCTCAAGGGCCCCCACAGGCTTGGGCCCCGGGGCTTCATCCGCTTGGTAGCCCCTGCATTAAACAGGCCCTAGATCCACACTATGCAGCTGTTACAAGAGTTCATTTTTCACTGGTGCACTAGTCGCCAAAACGTTGATTGATAGGCAGCTTTAAACTTCTTAAAATTCGACCATCATTGGGTTAAAATACACATATGCATTTGTGAACAGCCGTCCACAACAACCACAATCCATCATTCGCAAAAAAAAAAAAAAAGCTAAATGAGAGAGCAGCAGTGTGATTCACATCAATGCACTATGTACTGTAGATATCAATAATAAGTGATATCTGTATCGCCCGTAGGCTACACCACTGCTGTCTTCAGAGTGCGAATTACAGCAGGACTTTCGAGGGTCTCTATTGAGTGCAATCGCAAAGCAAACATTTTTTTACGGGCCTACAATAATACAGACGTCAATTAAAGGGTAATGATGAATGACCTTTAAATGTGCTATGAATCTCATTGTCAAAACAAATCACTTGGAAACGTAGGCTACCTATGCATGTTTGTCCCCCCCCCCAAAAAAAAAAAAAAATGTCCAGCGTCCAAACTGTATGTACAGTGTACAATTTGACTCGATTTTTTTCTCATTTTGTCTGTCATATGATGAAAATTACAGGCCTCTCTCATCTTTTTAAGTGGGAGAACTTGCACAATTGGTGGCTGACTAAATACTGTTTTGCCCCACTGTACATATACTCCTGCCAGTTGATGAATGGAAATAGACATTGGTTACAAAACACCCCCCCAAAAATGTGCTTAAATGACATTCAGCAACTGCCATTGATTAGGTCTACATTCATTAATGCATCTTGCTGACAAATTACACTTTTTTTTTTACGTTGCCCGAAAAGTCGGGACACCTGGAATGAGTTTGAAAATGTCCCTGTAAAAAAAAATAAAATAGGATGGTCACCCTAACACACACAGTCAATTTACTAGACTACATTGTTTATTACCATGAACTTCCAACAGGCCTCGTGGCAGCCTGTGATGTAACACAATGGATAGGTAAACTCCGGTTGCCGGCCGGTCGCGATGATCAAAAAAGTAAAGCTGCATAGAGGAGCTCAGCTGAGGCCCGATAATCAGCTGAGAAGACAGCAGCCACGTAGACATCAATGGCTGAAACCATGACACCATGAAACAATGACATCATGTAACCATGACACCATGAAACAATGACATCATGACACCATGAAACAATGACATCATGACACCATGAAACCATGACACCATGAAACAATGACATCATGACATCATGACACCATGACACCATGACACCATGAAACAATGACATCATGACATCATGAAACCATGACATCATGACACCATGAAACAATGACATCATGACACCATGAAACAATGACATCATGACATCATGAAACCATGAAACCATGACATCATGACACCATGAAACCATGACACCATGAAACAATGACATCATGACATCATGACACCATGAAACAATGACATCATGACATCATGAAACCATGACATCATGACACCATGAAACAATGACATCATGACATCATGAAACCATGACATAATGACATCATGACACCATGAAACAATGACATCATGACATCATGAAACCATGACATAATGACATCATGAAACCATGACACCATGAAACCATGACACCATGACATCATGACACCATGAAACAATGACATCATGACACCATGAAACAATGACATCATGACACCATGAAACAATGACATCATGACACCATGAAACAATGACATCATGACATCATGAAACAATGACATCATGACATCATGAAACCATGACATCATGACATCATGAAAACATGAAACCATGACACCATGAAACCATGACACCATGAAACCATGACACCATGAAACCATGACATCATGTAACCATGACACCATGAAACCATGACATCATGACATCATGAAACCATGACATCATGACACCATGACATCATGACACCATGACATCACGACTCCATGACACCATGAAACCACGACATCACGACACCATGAAAGAGAGATTGGGGGGGTTCATTTAAAGCTTTTATTTTCATATTTACCACTGTAAAACATATATACCAGAGCTGGACGTCTCTTTAGGGGAGCTGGACGTCTCTTTAGGGGAGCTGGATGTCTCTTCAGGGGAGCTGGATGTCTCTTTAGGGGAGCTGGATGTCTCTTCAGGGGAGCTGGACGTCTCTTCAGGGGAGCTGGATGTCTCTTCAGGGGAGCTGGATGTCTCTTTAGGGGAGCTGGATGTCTCTTCAGGGGAGCTGGATGTCTCTTTAGGGGAGCTGGATGTCTCTTCAGGGGAGCTGGACGTCTCTTCAGGGGAGCTGGATGTCTCTTCAGGGGAGATGGATGTCTCTTTAGGGGAGCTGGATGTCTCTTCAGGGGAGCTGGACGTCTCTTCAGGGGAGCTGGATGTCTATTCAGGGGAGCTGGATGTCTCTTCAGGGGAGCTGGATGTCTCTTCAGGGGAGCTGGATGTCTCTTCAGGGGAGCTGGATGTCTCTTCAGGAAGCTGGGTCTCTTCAAGCTGGATGTCTCTTCAGGGAAGCTGGACGTCTCTTCAGGGGAGCTGGATGTCTCTTCAGGGGAGCTGGATGTCTCTTCAGGGGAGCTGGATGACTCTTCAGGGGAGCTGGACCTCTCGTTCAGGGGAGCTGGCTCCCCCATAAATCACGCCAGGGCTATCCTCCTTGCCTCAAATTGGATATTCTTTGGATGCCGACAGCAGTGGCAACATTGGAAGACGTAGCTTGGACTTTAGCCTAGAAAAACTTTATTCCTGCTTTGTCCCGCGATCCATCAAACGCATTTAGCATTTTGTGACTTATTGGCAGACTCGCTCAGGTGGGAACGAACTTAAATTAGTCTCCTGATCAATGCTGATTTGAATGTCACATTGAGAAAGCAGAAGGGTGGGAATAAACTTAATGAATTTAAAAGTAATCCTGGAAGTAATCATCGAGTTTTTCAAGAGTATTTGTAATCTGATTACAATTATATATAAAAAATGATGGTAAAGTAAAAAAACAAAACAAAACAATTTGTAATCAGTTAAATGCTGTAAATGCTGTTACTCCCAAACACTGATTGAACTCTACATACAAGGAACACATGCTCAGAATCTCAGAGTAACATTCCTGATGTGGAATGGGATTAAACCAAACTGTACAAACGCAAAAATGATACCTGATTTTCAAAACCGAATTTCAAGCAGTTAGGAACACTTTACCAATCAACGTTTGGTTTACTTTGGACCAGTCCACTAAAGACACAACAAATAAGCTATTTGTATGAACTGGTGGGATTCCTAAGATACAGAGTCATATACAAGAGCCTTTGTGAAGTCCTGGATCTATCTCTAATTTTCTAATCAATACTCTTCAAAACTACTAATCCCACTTCTGCTGTTCCTCTGTCTCATCTTGACTCACCCTGACACTGAGAGGAGAGAAGGCAGCAGAGTGGGTGGATGAATACCATTAAGCCTGGTTCTCTGCCAACATCTCTCTCTCTCTCTCTCTCTCTCTCTCTCTCTCTCTCTCTCTCTCTCTCTCTCTCTCTCTCTTTCTCTCTCTCTCTTTCTCTCTCTCTCCATCTTTCCCTCTTTCTCTCCCTCTTTCCCTCTTTCTCTCCCTCTTTCTCTCCATCTTTCTCTCCCTCCTCTCTCTGTAGATGTTGGTGGTTATCCTCAAAGTTAATAACCGTAGATAGCGCTATGAAGCCGTAGGGCAAAAGAGACATCTTTTTACATTATCAAAATTCCATCTGCCAGATATCTTGATGTCATAGTAGCATCATAGTAGTTCATACAGGGTTGTTATGCGTACACTGGCAAATGGAGATATTGTAGGAAACAAATCCAGTCTTTGACTTTCTGTCAGCATGATTGAGTTGAAATAGTATTTAATGACTGCAATATGTATGTGAACTATCTCAGCCGTCCCACTGAAGTTTTTAGTGTACCTATTGGTCATTACTGCAAAAAATTGTTTTGCGTTGTGGCATCGCAGATTAGTCCTGAGTAATGACGAATGAACCAAACAACTGTCGGTTTAGAAGTGGTTCTACTGGTAAAGCAACATCTGAGCTCTCAGGATTTAAACGGCACAGTCTCCTTTTATCATGAATAGTTCTGACCATGGGTTGCTAGGCCTCTGTTCACACAGAGCCAGTTGTTGAAGTACTGTTCAACCACTCCAGCCAGCCTTTCTCTCTCGTTTGTTGTTCATGTTGTTAAGGATAATGATGATGATTTTTCTTACCAGCTTTTTCTTTGATGTT
Source organism: Oncorhynchus gorbuscha (assembly GCF_021184085.1). Lineage (NCBI taxonomy): Eukaryota > Metazoa > Chordata > Actinopteri > Salmoniformes > Salmonidae > Oncorhynchus > Oncorhynchus gorbuscha. The sequence continues at coordinate 114,449,144 of NC_060173.1, read as the reverse complement.
TGTGTTTCCTTCCCTATTTGATTTCCTGAGAACCAGTGAATTAACTACTAAGTGTATAACGGGAGTGTATTTCTTTAACTAAGTAGTTCACACCAAACCATTTTGTGTTCTGTGTTGCGGTAAATAACATCATCACCTTGGTGCACGCTTCTGAAGAGCAAAACACTGAAGAGGCGGTTATTGATCAGTTGTTAGTAAATGTGTTGTCCTTGAACCATTTATAGACCGAGATAAAGATGTACAAACCAGAGTTGGGACCAATTCTGTTTCAATTCGGTCAATTCAAAAGAAAATTGGAATTGAAATGTGATTTTACTTCCTGAATTGTGAAACAGCGGAAAAAACACTAAGATTCAAACCATCCACACGGTTTGGTATTTCAACCTTGTTTTTTCCCCTAGAACATTCCGTGGTGTGTTCAGTGTCGATCGTGCATTGCAGACTGACTGTGAAAACCAAATCTTCTCTTAGCGTGATTTCTCTGAGGGTTGGCTCTAGTCCAGCTGGATGGCTAGTCCCTTCAGTCAATCTGTCAGCATTCGCAACCCAAACCATCCCTCCTTTTCTCTCTGTGCACCGCCTGTCACTCACAGTTAGCGAAAATGAACCACAACCACTCTACTACCCTGCCTGTAAAGGGCTTCATGACATGACCCCCCCCCCCCCCCCCTGCACACTCTCTATCTACAAACGTTGTGTTAATTAAGAGGATAGAATGTCATATACATGAGGAACAGACAACAGACTTTCTGCCAACAGTGTGTCCCCCATACAAAATATGACATGTTGGTGAATGACTAATGGCTCACAGTGGTACCACGCAGAGTTCATGTCCTTGAACACAGCCCATCTGTAAATAGCCCACGCAACTACCCTCATCCCCATATTGTTATTTTTTTGTTCCTTTGCACCCCCGGGTATCTCAACTTGCACATCATCATCTGCACATCTATCACTGCGGTGTTAATGCTGAATTGTAATTATTTTGCCACTATGGCCTATTTATTGCCTTACCTCCCTAATCTTACTACATTTGCACACACAGTATATAGAATTGTTATATTGTGTTATTGACTGTATGTCTGTTTATTCCATGTGTAACTCTGTGTTGTTGTTTTTGTCGCTTTGCTTTATCTTGGTCCAGGTCGCAGTTGTAAATGAGAATGTGTTCTCAACTGGCCTACCTGGTTAAATAAAGGTGTTCTCAACTGGCCTACCTGGTTAAATAATGGTGTTCTCAACTGGCCTACCTGGTTAAATAAAGGTGTTCTCAACTGGCCTACCTGGTGAAATAATGGTGTTCTCAACTAGCCTACCTGGTTAAATAAAGGTGTTCTCAACTGGCCTACCTGGTTAAATAAAGGTGAAATAAAAAATACAAACATAACTATCCTCTCCATCATGGTACCATGCAGGGTCCATGTTATATCCTCTCTACTAGTGGTACCATGCAGGGTCCATGTTATATCCTCTCTACTAGTGGTACCATGCAGGGTCCATGTTATATCCTCTCTACTAGTGGTACCATGCAGGGTCCATGTTATATCCTCTCCACTAGTGGTACCATGCAGGGTCCATGTTATATCCTCTCTACTAGTGGTACCATGCAGGGTCCATGTTATATCCTCTCTACTAGTGGTACCATGCAGGGTCCATGTTATATCCTCTCTACTAGTGGTACCATGCAGGGTCCATGTTATATCCTCTCTACTAGTGGTACCATGCAGGGTCCATGTTATATCCTCTCCACTAGTGGTACCATGCAGGGTCCATGTTATATCCTCTCTACTAGTGGTACCATGCAGGGTCCATGTTATATCCTCTCTACTAGTGGTACCATGCAGGGTCCATGTTATATCCTCTCCACTAGTGGTACCATGCAGGGTCCATGTTATATCCTCTCTACTAGTGGTACCATGCAGGGTCCATGTTATATCCTCTCTACTAGTGGTACCATGCAGGGTCCATGTTATATCCTCTCTACTAGTGGTACCATGCAGGGTCCATGTTATATCCTCTCTACTAGTGGTACCATGCAGGGTCCATGTTATATCCTCTCCACTAGTGGTACCATGCAGGGTCCATGTTATATCCTCTCTACTAGTGGTACCATGCAGGGTCCATGTTATATCCTCTCTACTAGTGGTACCATGCAGGGTCCATGTTATATCCTCTCTACTAGTGGTACCATGCAGGGTCCATGTTATATCCTCTCTACTAGTGGTACCATGCAGGGTCCATGTTATATCCTCTCCACTAGTGGTACCATGCAGGGTCCATGTTATATCCTCTCCACTAGTGGTACCATGCAGGGTCCATGTTATATCCTCTCTACTAGTGGTACCATGCAGGGTCCATGTTATATCCTCTCCACTAGTGGTACCATGCAGGGTCCATGTTATATCCTCTCTACTAGTGGTACCATGCAGGGTCCATGTTATATCCTCTCTACTAGTGGTACCATGCAGGGTCCATGTTATATCATCTCCACTAGTGTATGTGTGAGTAATTGTTCATCAACTCCCAGGGCCAAGATGTTGGATCCTGTCTATGCAAGCTGTCCAGTACTGGAAGAGTGAGAAAGAAAGGGGAGATAGAGAGAGAGAAGAGGGAGAGAGAGTAAACCATGATGATATGATGCCCTGCTGTGATTACTGCTGCTCACACATGGCCAGAGAGGAGGTGGTGTTAGAGAGAGATATCTCTCTCTGCATCTCTCTCTCTGCATGTCTCTTTCTGCATCTCTCTCTCTCCCTCTCTGCATCTCTCTCTCTCCCTCTCTATCTCTCTCTCTCCCTCTCTATCTCTCTCTCTCCCTCTCTATCTCTCTCTCTCCCTCTCTGCATCTCTCTCTCTCTGCATCTCTCTCTCTCTCTCTCTCTGCATCTCTCTCTCTCTCTCTGCATCTCTCTCTCTCTCCCTCTCTGCATCTCTCTCTCTCTCTCTCTCCTCTCTCTCCCTCTCTGCATCTCTCTCTCTCTGCATCTCTCTCTCTCCCTCTCTGCATCTCTCTCTCTCCCTCTCTATCTCTCTCTCTCCCTCTCTGCATCTCTCTCTCTCTCTCCCTCTCTGCATCTCTCTCTCTCTCCCTCTCTGCATCTCTCTCTCTCTCCCTCTCTGCATCTCTCTCTCTCTCCCTCTCTGCATCTCTCTCTCTCTCTCTGCATCTCTCTGCATCTCTCTGCATCTCTCTGCATCTCTCTGCATCTCTCTGCATCTCTCTGCATCTCTCTGCATCTCTCTGCATCTCTGCATCTCTCTCTGCATCTCTCTCTCTGCCTCTCTCTCTCTGCCTCTCTCTCTCTCTCTCTCTCTCTCTCTCTCTCTCTCTCTCTCTCTCTCTCTCTCTCTCTCTCTCTCTCTCTCTCTCTCTCTCTCTCTCTCTCTCTCTCTCTCTCTCTCTCTCTCTCTCTCATATTAAGACGTTAGTGTAATTTGGGAAATGTTCTGTGACGACATTTCCTGAGTAATATCCCAATGCTTACATTGCATGATGGCTCTCTCCAAAATGCATAGCTGGGATTTTCCTTACATAATCCTACTGATAGATTATTCAGGGGAAATGGAAAAAAAGGGGGGGGGGGGTACCTAGTCAGTTGTACACACAGTAAGCATCCCAAATGGATCCCCATTCCCTATCAGTCATCTCATAATATCTATCTTCATTTACAGAGATATTAATATTCCCTAGTAATGTCACTATCAACTGTTCTTTTTATATTATATCCAACATAACTCCAACGGAGCTAACTCCAGGCGGTGCTAACTCCAGGCGGAGCTAACTCCAGGCGGTGCTAACTCCAGGCGGTGCTAACTCCAGGCGGAGCTAACTCCAGGCGGTGCTAACTCCAGGCGGAGCTAACTCCAGGCGGTGCTAACTCCAGGCGGAGCTAACTCCAGGCAGAGCTAACTCCAGGCGGTGCTAACACCAGGCAGTGCTAACTCCAGGCGGAGCTTCTTGGCCAGGCACACAAGTGGTGGGTTTTGGGGTTGGAAAACAGAAGCGTATGCAGAAAATGACCTCATACCTACTGTAAAATATGTTGGTGGATGCTTTGGGTCTATTTTGCTTCCACTGATCCTGGGGCCTTTGTTAAGGTCAACAGCATTATGAACTTTACCAAGTACCAAGACATTTTATCCAATAACCTAGTTTTCTCTACCAGGAGGTTCGCACGTCGATCTTCCATCAAGACAATAACCCCAAGCACTAATTAAAATACACAAAGGAATGTATCATTAATCACTAAATTAACATTTTGCAACAGTAATCTCAGTCCCCAGACTTGAACTCCACTGAAAACCGGTTGGTTTGAATTGAAGAGGTCAGTCCATATGAGCAGACAGGATAAAATAATAATAATAATAAATAATGTAACACATTTATATAGTGCTTTTCATAACAATCTGAGTCCTGACTCACCCTGTCCTGACTCACCCTGACCTGACTCACTCCGTCCTGTTTCACTCCGTCCTGCCTCACTCCGTCCTGCCTCACTCTGTCCTGCCTCACTCCGTCCTGCCTCACTCCGTCCTGCCTCACTCCGTCCTGCCTCACTCCGTCCTGCCTCACTCCGTCCTGTTTCACTCCGTCCTGCCTCACCCTGTCCTACCTCACCCTGTCCTGCCTCACCCTGTCCTGCCTCACCCTGTCCTGCCTCACTCCATCCTGCCTCACCCTGCCCTGACTCAATCTGTCATCAATGAGAGCAGAACTGCCTCAGTGTGACACTAAATACATAAGAACATTACCAACCTCTGTCACTGCTTTCAAATCAAACAAGGAACTCCGGACAGAAAAGATAAATAATGACATCATTAATAAACCCTATTTACACTTTCTGATGTAGTATGTAGGTGAAATAAAGTAGGGTGCACAGCCCTATGGGCCCTGGTTAAAACTAGTACTCTATACAGTGAGTAGGGTGCAATTTGGGACGGACTCATTAGTACTCTACAATATGCCATAATCAGATTGTATCAATGAGATAACATCACAGAAGGAACTTTTTTTCCCCTTATTTTACCAGGTAAGTTGACTGAGAACAACGTTCTCATTTACAGCAACGACCTGGGGTATAGCTACAGGGGAAAGGAGGGGCATGAATGAGCCAATTGGAAGCTCAGAAAACATCCTAGAAGGACACAGTGTGTGATCAAAGTGACAGTATCCATTTGACCTAAGGTGTTATTGGCAGGGTTCGCTCAAAGAACAAAACATCTCATTAGGGTCACAGTGTAATTGCTGGCGTACGCTAAATATACACATTTACACTGCAAAGCAAAGGCAAACTCAAAGAATAGTTGCCAATAGAGAAACACCACCTGAGACATGCAGATAGCCACCTGAGACATACAGATAGCCACCTGAGACATACAGATAGTCCACCTGAGACATACAGATAGCCCCTGAGACATGCAGATAGTCTACCTGAGACATACAGATAGCCCACCTGAGACATACAGATAGTCCACCTAGAAACATACAGATAGTCTCCCTGAGACATACAGATACACCACCTGAGACATACAGATAGCCCAATGAGACATGCAGATAGCCCCCTGAGACATACAGATAGCCCCCTGAGACATGCAGATAGCCCCCTGAGACATACAGATAGCCCAATGAGACATACAGATAGCCCCTGAGACATACAGATAGCCCCCTGAGACATACAGATAGCCCCCTGAGACATGCAGATAGCCCCCTGAGACATGCAGATAGCCCCCTGAGACATACAGATAGCCCCCTGAGACATACAGATAGCCCCCTGAGACATACAGATAGCCACCTGAGACATACATAAGAACACAACGCATTGTCAAATAATTCAATACATACTGTAACTCCTATTTTGTCCACTGTACTGTACATAACATGCCTATCTCAGCAGTGGTCCACGAGATCATGACTGTGATTCTCCATTCTGCTATAAGTAATTCTTAATTCTATTCAATATGGAAATATGAAAACTTGTGTGTGTTGCCCTCTTCCTCTCTGAGTCTATTCTAGTGGAGTCTGTCGGAGAAGAGTCTCTTCATCCTCCACAGGAGGGCTGACAGGAAACAGGAAACTAGGCTGCAGTGACAATACATCAATATTTAAATCAACCAAATGCATCCTCGGAGGGAAAAAAAAGTTTTTTTATTTTATTTTTTATTTTAATTGTTAACTGTATTCAGATGAATACATTTGAATGAATGACAATGCTTGAAGTCAAATGCCTGTCAGGCCTCCTGATCCTTTTAAAAGCAGCGGTACGTCTCAAATATGCACCCTATTCCCTACGTAGTGCACTACTTTTGAGAGCTCTGCTCCCCCCAAAAAAATGCACTTTGTCGGGAACAGGGTGTCATTGGAAACACAAACCCCAAGCCTGCTAATAGATGTCTTGAATCAGTGGTGGCTGGCTAATGTTCGGGATGGTGATGGGGCCTAGCATGCTTCACTCAGAAGCCCCAGAGTCCCATAAGCAAAGTGACTGTGGGCCCTGCATGTGGTGCCAAGAATAGGTTACACCTCCTCCTCACTTCCCTTCTGATTGAGCGTAACCCTAGTAGGTTACACCTCCTCCTCACTTCCCTTCTGATTGAGCGTAACCCTAGTAGGGTACACCTCCTCCTCACTTCCCTTCTGATTGAGCGTAACCCTAGTAGGTTACACCTCCTCCTCACTTCTGATTGAGCGTAACCCTAGTAGGTTACACCTCCTCCTCACTTCCCTTCTGATTGAGCGTAACCCTAGTAGGTTACACCTCCTCCTCACTTCTCTTCTGATTGAAATACATATTTGAATTGCAAACTACTACCATGAAGGTGACCTATTTCTCTTTATTCTCTCCCTCTCTCCTTCTCAACCTCTCTCTCTCTTCTTCCTTCAATCTCTCTCTCTCTCTTCCGTTATTCTCTCTCTCTCTTTCCTCATTCTCTCTCTTCATCCCTCCTACCTACCCATCCACTTCTCCAGGCTCTGTTTCTGTACATGGTCTGGATCTACAAAGTCTAATAATTGCTTGTTAATATTGAACTTTGTCCCGACTGTTGAAGTTTGCAATTACAGCTTATGTACAGAAAATAAAACAGAAATACTTTATTTACATAAGTATTCAGACCTTTACTATGAGACTCTAAATTGAGCTCAGGAGCATCCTGTTTCCATTGATCATCCTTGAGATGTTTCTACAACTTGATTGGAGTCTACTTGTGGTAAATTCAATTGATTGGACATGATTTGGAAAGGCACACACATGTTGACAGAGCATATCAGAGCAAAAACCGAGCCATGAGGTCGAAGGAATTGTCCGTAGAGCTCCAAGACAGGACTGTGTCGAGGCACAGATCTGGGGATCAGCAGCATTGAAGGTCCCGACGAACACAGTGGCCTCCATCATTCTTAAATGGAAGATGTTTAGAACCACCAAGACTCTTCCTAGAGCTGGCCGCCGGCCAAACTAAATAATCAGGGGAGAAGCGCCTTGGTCAAGGAGGTGACCAGGAACCCTATGGTCACACTGACAGAGCTCCAGAGTTTCTCTGTGGAGATGGGAGAACCTTCCAGAAGGACAACCATCTCTGCAGCACTCCACGATTCAGGCCTTTATAGTAGAGTGGCCAGACGGAAGCTACTCCTCACTAAAAGGCACATGACAGCCCGCTTGGAGTTTGCCAAGAGGCACCTAAAGGACTCTCAGACCATGACAAACACGATTATCTGGTCTGATGAAACCAAGATTGAACACTTTGGCCTGAATAACAAGCATCATGTCTAAAGAAAACATGGCACCATCCCTACGGTGAAGCATGATGGTGGAAGCATCATTCTGCGAGGATGTTTTTCCACGACAGGGACTGGGAGACTAGTCAGGATCAAAGCAAAGATTAAACGGAGCAAAGTAAAGAGAGATCCTTGATGAAAACCTGCTCCAGAGGGGTCAGGACATCAGCCAGACTGGGGCGAACGTTCACCTTCCAACAGGACAATGCAGGAGTGGCTTTGGGACAAGTTTCATGAATATCCTTGAATGCCCAGCCAGAGCCCGGACTTGAACCCGGACATCAAGATCGGACATCTCTGGAGAGACCTGAAAATAGCTGTGCAGCAACGCTTCTCATCCAACCTGATTTTGAGAGGATTTGCAGAGAAGAATGGGAGATTTTTCCCAAATACAGGTGTGCCAAGCTTGTAGCTTCATACCCAAGAAGACTGGAGGCTCTTATGGATGCATCTGAAGGAAAGCATCTGAATACTTATGTAAGTGCGACATTTGTTTCTTTAAAAAAAACATCTAAAATCCTTTTTTTTGCCTTGTCATTATGGATATTTGTGTGTAGATTGATGAGGGGAAAAACTATTTAATATATTTTAGAGCTATAACCGAACAAAATGTGGAATAGTCAAGGGGTCTGAATTACGTCAACTGACTCCAGAGATGAACACATCATTGTAACTGCTAAAGGTAGGTGACGTTGTTGTTGGAAGCATCGTAATAAAATATTAAAAAGTGGAAAACGTGGCTACAGAACTCGAGAGTCATAACCACACTGTTGACAGATGACAGAAATCCAATAAGACAACCCCTCTTGCATCATTTAACCAAATTACTCTTAACATAAACTTACTCCTGAAGGTCAAGAGAAACTCAGGCGGTGACTGATGAGCTATTAAACCAGCTCTCTCTCTCATACGCCGCATGCAAAACAGACATGTAAAAACTCCATTAACATTCATTAAAGTGTGGAACGATGCCTAATCAAGCAGAGCTGCTGGGAGCAGTTTGCTACAGGAACCCTTCTTTTGGAACTCTATTCCCTACATAGAGCCCTTGTTTTGACCAGAGCCCTATAGGCCCTATGGGCACTATGTAGGGATTAGGGTGCCGTTTGGGACACAGACACATAGTCTATTCACTACAAAGAGCCCTATAGGTCGTGGTCAATAGTAGTGCTATTTGCTCTAGGAACCAAGTGTTCCTTTCATTAACAGTGAGGGAACCAGAAGCAGCGAAGAGGAAAAGTACTATTTACAGAAGTGGTGTGGGGGCTGTGCTTTGGTAAAGTGGGTGGGGTTATATCCTGCCTGTTTGGCCTGTCCGAGGGTATCATTGGATGGGCCACAGTGTCTGCCGATCCCTCCTGTCTCAGCCTCCAGTATTTATGCTGCAGTAGTTTATGTGTCGGGGGGCTAGGATCAGTCTGTTATATCTGGAGTATTTCTCCTGTTTTATCCGGTGTCCTGTGTGAATTTAAGAATGCTCTCTCTAATTATTTGTCTTTCTCTCACTCGGAGGACCTGAGTCCTGGGACCATGCCTCAGGAATACCTGGCCTTATGGCTCCTTGCTGTCCCCAGTACACCTGGCCGTGCTGCTGCTCCAGTTTCAACTGTTCTGTTCTGCCTGCGGGTATGGAACCCTGACCTGTTCACTGGACGTGCTACCTGTTTCAGACCTGCTGTTTTCAACTCTCTAGAGACAGCAGGAGCGGTAGAGATACTCTGAATGATCGGCTACGAAAAGCCAACTGACATTTACTCCTGAGGTGCTGACCTATTGCACCCTCTACAACCACTGTGATTATTATTATTTGACCCTGCTGGTCATCTATGAACATTTGAACATCTTGGCCATGTTCTGTTATAATCTCCACCCAGCACAACCAGAAGAGGACTGGCCGCCCCTCATAGCCTGGATCCTCTCTAGTTTCTTCCTAGGTTCTGACCTTTCTAGGGAGTTCTTCCTAGCCACCGTGCTTCTACACCTGCATTGCTTGCTGTTTGGGGTTTTAGGCTGGGTTTCTGTACAGCACGTTGAGATATCAACTGATGTACGAAGGGCTATATAAATAAATTTGATTTTGATTTGATCTGAGCGCAATTTCGAATCTCATAGCAAAAGCTCTGAATACTTCTGTAAATAAAGTATTTATGTTTTTTTATACTTAATTATTTAGCAAAATAAAAAAATACAACTGTTTTTGCTTCATGATTATGGGGTATTGTGTCTATATTGCTGAGCATTTGTGTTTATTTAATACATTTTAGAAAGAGAACGTAACATACGAAAATGTGGGGAAAAGTCAACATTTTTCTGAAGTCACTGTGCCTTCGGGAAGTATTCAGAACCTTCCAGATGTTGTTACGTTTTATTCTATTCTAAAACCTATGAGTTTAAAACATAGGCACACACAGGTCGAAAAAAAACATTTGAGGTGACAGACAGTGATATGAACAGACAGTGACACATTCAATACCGCCTTACATACTCTTGCCTTCATCTCGCTGATTATCTAGTGTGTAACAGTTGCAAATGAGAGTTTATTTTTGGACAATTGTAGGTTTTTTCTTTATCTCTGGTTTGTTTGCTTACGCTTAACAAATGTTTTTCAACCGAATCGGTGGAATGAATAAACCCCAAATCACGATTTAACACAGTTCACTTTCACAGCTGCCACGTTGTATTCCTTCTTGTATGTATGCGCTCTCCCACTCTCTCACATTATCCCTTCACTTTCAATGCACAACATATCAGCAGTATGTAACCAGGTGAAATAACCTTTCCAAGCCAAATCCTAAACGTAAAACACAGCCTACATCGTAGTCCCCATATTAGCCAACATGGCTAATAGTGTTAGTAAACCTGCTTTAATCATGCAATAGCGTTGCAGTGTATAGTCAGTAAGCAGTTTAGCAGTTTACACCGGCAATAAATTAAATCAACCAAAAGCTTACCTTGACTTGGAAGAGTCCCAGTGTTGTGTTGCATAGCCGTAGCCAGCTAGCTAACATAGCATCCCTCTCTGTTTGAGCCGGGTGTTTAAGTAGGCTAAATGAGCCAGCTGCATTTGCTAGTGAAGTAATTGAAACTGAAAATTAAAAACAATACGAAATATCTCTCTCTCTCTTTCTTGCTTCTCCTTCATTTTTGAACATATTTAATTTCTTGAAAACTGTTCAACTATTGTATTTCACTTTGAGTAAACTCCTCACCACATTTTATGCACTGCAGTGCTAGCGAGCTGTAGCTTCTGCTTTTAGTACTAGATTCATTCTCTTATCCTTTGATTGGGTGGATAACATGTCAGTTCATGCTCCAAGAGCTCTGATAGGTTGGACAACGTCCTCTGGAAGTCATCATGGAAGCGAGTGAGAAGCAAGAGCCTCATAGATTTTGTATTGAAGTCAATGTACAAAGAGGAGGACGGAAGCTAGCTGTCAAGAGTGTGCAAAGATGTCATCAAGGCAAAGGTTGGCTACTTTGAAGAATCTCAAATATAAATACTTTGATTGGTTACTACATGATTGCATATGTGTTACTTCATAGTTTTGATGTCTTTACTATTATTCTACAATAATAGAAACAAATTAAGAAAAGACATGAAATGAGGAGGTGTGTCCAAACTTTTGACTGGTACTGTATATAGCTATTTATAATATATATATATATATATATATATATATATATATATATATATATATATATATATATATATATATATATATATATATATATATATATATATATATATATATATATATATATATATATATATATATATATATATATTGAAGTCAGAAATTGACATACACTGAGGTTGGAGTCATTACAACTCGTTTTTCAACCAAAATTCTTGTTAACAAATTATAGTTTTGGCAAGTTGGTTAGGACATCAACTTTGTGCATGACACATGTAATTTTTCCAAAAATTGTTTACAGACAGATTATTTCACTTATAATTCACTGTATCACAATTCCAGTGGGTCAGAAGTTTACATACACTACGTTGACTGTGTCTTTAAACAGCTTGGAAAATTCCAGAAAATGATCATGGCTTTAGAAGCTTCTGATAGGCTACTTGACATAATTTGAGTCAATTGGAGGTGTACCTGTAGATGTATGTCAAGGCCTACCTTCAAACTCAGTGCCTTTTTGCTTGACATCATGGGGAAATCAAAAGAAATCAGCCAAGACCTCAGAAGAAAATTATAGACCTCCACAAGTCTGGTTCATCCTTGGGAGCAATTTCCAAACACCTGAAGGTACCATGTTCATCTGTACAAACAATAGTACGCTAGTATAAACACCATGGGAAACACCAGGGGCCATCATACCGCTCAGGAAGGAGACAATTTCTGTCTACTAGAAATTAACGTGCTTTGGTGCGAAAAGTGCAAATCAATCCCAGAACAACAGCAAAGGACCTTGTCAAGATGCTGGAGGAAACAGGTACAAAAGTATCTATATCCACAGTAAAACGAGTCCTATATCGACACAACCTGAAAGGCCGCTCAGCAAGGAAGAAGCCACTGCTCCAAAACCGGCATTAAAAAGCCAGACTACAGTTAGCAACTGAACATGGGGACAAAGATCGTACTTTTTGGAGAAATGACCTCTGGTCTGACAAATATAGAACTGTTTGGCCATAATGACCATCGTTATGTTTGGAGGAAAAAGGGGAGGCTTGAAAAACACCATCCCAAACGTGAAGCACGGGGGTGGCAGCATCATGTTGCCGGGGTGCTTTGCTGCAAGAGGGACTGGTGCACTTCACAAAATAGATGGCATCATGAGAAAATAAAATGATGTGGATATATTGAAGCAACATCTCAAGACATCAGTCAGGAAGTTAAAGCTTGGTTGCAAATGGGTCTTCCAAATGGACAATGACCCCAAGCGTACTTCCAAAAGTTGTGGCAAAATGCCTTAAGGACAGTAAAGGCAAGGTATTGGAGTGGCCATCACAAATCCCTGACCTCAATATCATAGAAAATTTGTGGGCAGAATTGAAAAAGCGTGTCCGAGCAAGGAGGCCTACAAACCTGACTCAGTTACACCAGCTCTGTCAGGGGGAATGGGCCGAAATTCAACCAACTTATTGTGGGACGCTTGTGGAAGGCTACCTGAAACATTTATGACCCAAGATAAACAATTTAAAGACAATGCTACCAAAAACTAATTGAGTGTATGTAAACTTCTGACCCACTGGGAATGTGATGAAATAAATAAATCATTCTCTCTTACTATTACTCTGACAGTTCACGTTCTTAAAATAAAGTGGTGATCCTAACTGACCTAAGATAGGGAATTTTTACTAGGATTAAATGTCAGGAATTGTGAAAAGCAGAGTTTAAATGCATTTGGAATGGGGACAATCGCTCATTCACTGCGTGCAGAAAGGAGTTTATTCAAGTCCAAACAGGGCTCCTTATTCTGTAAGTCCAAACAGGCGAATAGTTGACAGAAAGTGCCTGCTCACACGCAGTCTGCCAGCAGACAGGAACGGAACACAAAGGAGAAAGGTGTATGTAAACTTCTGACTTCAACTATATATATACTTAAAACGTGGAAATCAAGCAATTCGCCATCATTATATATAATATATATATATATAAATATATATATATGTAATGATGATGGATTTATTGATTTCCACATTTTAGTATACCTTTTCAAGATGGGTCTTACCAAAATTTCACGTAAAAAAAAAAATATAAATACAAATGTTGTTGACATTTTCACATCGGACACATAAAATTTTACAAATTTTCACCACTTCTAGCTACATCTGGTCTCCCATCCAGGGACCGACCAGAACCAACCCTGTTTAGTGGGTGGCTTATGACCCAAGATAAACAATTTAAAGACAATGACAAAACTTGCAACTGGCAAACCAGCAAAATAAAGTGGTGTGGCTGGAATGAATGTGACAAAACTTGCAACTGGAAAAAAAGGCAGCGAATGCAAAGGCCGTGGTGACATAACCAAAGGCCGTGGTGACATAACCAAAGGCCGTGGTGACATAACCAACGGCCGTGGTAACATAACCAAAGGCCGTGGTGACATAACCAAAGGCCGTGGTGACATAACCAAAGGCCGTGGTAACATAACCAAAGGCCGTGGTGACATAACCAAAGGCCGTGGTGAACATAACCAACGGCCGTGGTGACATAACCAACGGCCGTGGTGACATAACCAAAGGCCGTGGTGACATAACCAACGGCCGTGGTGACATAACCAAAGGCCGTGGTAACATAACCAACCAACCAAAGGCCGTGGTGGTGACATAACCAAACCAACAAAGGCCGTGGTGACATAAACCAACAAAGGCCGTGGTGACATAACCAAAGGCCGTGGTGACATAACCAAAGGCCGTGGTGATATAACCAAAGGCCGTGGTGACATAACCAAAAGCCGTGGTGACATAACCAACGGCCGTGGTGACATAACCAAAGGCCGGGGTGACATAACCAAAGGCGTGGTGACATAACCAAAGGTGGTGACATAACCAAAGGCCGTGGTGACATAACCAAAGGCCCATAACCAAAGGCCATGGTAACATGACATAACCAAAGGCCGTGGTGACATAAAAAGGCCGTGGTGCCATGGTAACATAACCAAAGGCCGTGGTGACATAACCAAAGGCCGTGGTGACATAACCAAAGATAGGGAAACTTGCAAGGAAAAGGGAGGAGTTTTTATTTAATCGCATTATCATTTAAAAAAATGCTTAGCTGAACAATATTTTTTTTGCATCCCATTTACAATTCATTTGTTCTCACATTTTGAAATTATTTCCTTGCAATATTTTGATTTGCTATCAATACCTTTGCTTTAAATAGCATTCGTTTTGTTTTCAATACTGAAAATGTTGTTCTCGACTTCAGAACTTTGGCTTGATATTAATGGCACCAAAATAACTCAATCACTAGAGGACTGCACTGTATAATAACACTATTACTTGTATTAAAGAAAGGTATTTAAAGCGGCAATCCTCAATCGAAACATTAACAAAGGGCTCTCCCTGCCACAGGCTCAGTACAAAGCTGAGAGATGGGGAAACGCAACCACTCTCAAATCCATAGACTACGTTATGGATGCAAGGACTGACCACCCATGATTTCAAATATAGTTTTAACTCAATTATATTTTTTGGGCTATACAGTGGTTGTTTACATTTCCTACGTTTCCAAACACTGGTGTATAACAGGGTTATATGTTGGGTTTTGATGCGGTAAAACAAATGAAATAAGCTTTTGTAAAAGTTATATTCTTCAATAATCAATGGGTACATATCATTCATTATTTATAAGCTGAATAATGGATGTAGCAACTAAGGATTGCCACTTTAACAGGCAGTGACCTTCACGCAGAAGAACTACCCCCCAACCCCAAAAATTAAACAAATATTGCATTTGGGCAAATTAGATTTTTTACTTGTGATTGATTTTCACATGTGAATTTGAAATTTCACACATGAAAGTAAACATTTTCACGTCAATGAAACTTTTTAACATGCAAAACCTCAAATTTCACGTGAGGTGAAAACATGTTATTATTCTCACGTGAATTTAATACATGTCAAAATGTGGTTTTACGTGTGAAATTTAAGCTTAACTTGTGAAAACAGGTATGTGATTTTCACATGTCAAACTGTCAGCTCAAGATGAAAGAAAGTGACATATGTGACTAGTTAAATCACGTCCAATTATGTCATAATTTATTCAAAGAAAATCTATTGTTTCTTCATTATTAACCAAACCAATTATTTTCTACATTTACAAGGCTACAGCTGTCTGCAACATGACCTCAATAAAGCAGGCTGGTCTGTAAACCTCTGTGGGTTAAAGATGAGGACAGAAAAAAAGCCTATGATATGGATCTACTAGAAAAAAGCCCATTCCAAAGCTGACACAGGGGACAGGAGACAGCACCAGCCTCACCAACCTATTACAGAGGAGAGGAATAAAACACCAGCCTGATACTATTGGACAGGAGAAAACACCAGCCTGATACTATTGGACAGGAGAAAACACCAGCCTGATACTATTGGACAGGAGAAAACACCAGCCTGATACTATTGGACAGGAGAAAACACCAACCTGATACTATTGGACAGGAGAAAACACCAGCCTGATACTATTGGACAGGAGAAAACACCAGCCTGATACTATTGGACAGGAGAAAACACCAGCCTGATACTATTGGACAGGAGAAAACACCAGCCTGATACTATTGGACAGGAGAAAACACCAGCCTGATACTATTGGACAGGAGAAAACACCAACCTGATACTATTGGACAGGAGAAAACACCAGCCTGATACTATTGGACAGGAGAAAACACCAGCCTGATACTATTGGACAGGAGAAAACACCAGCCTGATACTATTGGACAGGAGAAAACACCAGCCTGATACTATTGGACAGGAGAAAACACGAGTCTGACAAAGGGGACAAGAGACAGCACCAGTCTGACACAGGGGACAGGAGACAGCACCAGTCTGACACAGGGGACAGGAGACAGCACCAGTCTGACACAGAGGACAGGAGACAGCACCAGTCTGACACAGGGGACAGGAGACAGCACCAGTCTGACACAGGGGACAGGAGACAGCACCTGCCTGACTCAGGGGACAGGAGACAGCACCAGTCTGACATAGGGGACAGGAGACAGCACCAGTCTGACACAGGGGACAAGAGACAGCACCAGTCTGACACAGGGGACAGGAGACAGCACCAGTCTGACACAGGGGACAGGAGACAGCACCAGCCTGACTCAGGGGACAGGAGACAGCACCAGTCTGACACAGGGGACAGGAGACAGCACCAGCCTGACTCAGGGGACAGGAGACAGCACCAGCCTGACTCAGGGGACAGGAGACAGCACCATCCTGACACAGGGGACAGGAGAAGTCACAACAGTTGATATGCTGCTGTTGATGGGATCAGGTCAGGGCTGCTCTGCTTCCCTGTGAAGGTATTTAATTATCTCTCCCAGGGTTTGTTTACAGTTTTATTGCCTGTGTGGGACACGGTGCATGGCTGAACCCATAAAGTAATAACTGCCAGTATTAACTGAATGTAGTGGCATCGAGGGGTCGGTAGTCAAATTCAGTCTAGGGATAAAAATCCAGTCTAGGGACCATATTAAATGAATGAAGAGAGTTGAGATCACAAAGAGGAACGTTGACTGAGAAGATCAAAGATGATTCTGCTGGAAAGCTATGCAAATATATTTTGCCCTATATAAGTAGGTCTACTTCATGATTTTAGTTTTCACGCATAAACAAGCAGTCTTTCCTCGCTAAACTCAGCAAAAAAAAGAAACATCCTCTCACTGTCAACTGCGTTTATTTTCAGCAAACTTAACATGTGTAAATATTTGTGTGAACATAAGATTCAACAACTGAGACATAAACTGAACAAGTTCCAAAGACATGTGACTAACAGAAATGGAATAATGTGTCCCTTAAAAAAGGGGGGTCAAAATCAAAAGTAACAGTCGGTATCTGGTGTGGCCACCAGTTGCATTAAGTACTGCAGTGCATCTCCTTCTCATGGACTGCACCAGATTTGCCAGTTCTTGCTGTGAGATGTTACCCCACTCTTTCACCAAGGCACCTGCAAGTTCCCGGACATTTCTGGGGGGAATGGCCCTAGCCCTCACCCTCCAATCCAACAGGTCCCAGACGTGCTCAATGGGATTGAGATCTGTGCTCTTCGCTGGCTATGGCAGAAAACTGACATTCCTGTCTTGCAGGAAATCACGCACAGAACGAGCAGTATGGCTGGTGGCATTGTCATGCTGGAGGGTCATGTCAGGATGTGCCTGCAGGAAGGGTACCTCATGAGGGAGGAGGATGTCTTCCCTGTAACGCACAGCATTGGGATTGCCTGCAATGACAACAAGCTCAGTCTGATGATGCTGTGACACACTGCCCCAGACCATGACGGACCTTCCACCTCCAAATGGATCACACTCCAGAGTACAGGCCTCGGTGTAACACTCATTCCTTCGATAATAAATGGAAACCGACCATCATCCCTGGTGAGATAAAATCGCGACTCGTCAGGGAAGAGCACTTTTTGCTAGTCCTGTCTGGTCCAGCGACGGTGGGTTTGCGCCCATAGGCAACGTTGTTGCCGGTGATGTCTGGTGAGGACCTGCCTTACAACAGGCCTACAAGCCCTCAGTCCAGCCTCTCTCAGCCTATTGTGGACAGTCTGAGCACTGATGAAGGGATTGTGTGTTCCTGGTGTAACTCGGGCAGTTGTTGTTGCCATCCTGTACCTGTCCCGCAGTTGTGATGTTCGGATGTACCGATCCTGTGCAGGTGTTGTTACACGTGGTCTGCCACTGCAAGGACGATCAGCTGTCCGTCCTGTCTCCCTGTAGCGCTGTCTTAAGTGTCTCACAGTACGGACATTGCAATTTATTGCCCTGGCCACATCTGCAGTCCTCATGACTCCTTGCAGCATGCCTAAGGCACATTCACACAGATGAGCAGGGACCCTGGGCATCTTTCTTTTTGGTGTTTTTCAGAGTCAGTAGAAAGGCCTCTTTAGTGTCCTTAATTCTTCATAACTGTGACCTTAATTGCCTAGCGTCTGTAAGCTGTTAGTGTCTTAACAACCGTTCCACAAGTGCGTGTTCACTAATTGTTTAAAGTTCATTAAACAAGCATGGGAAACAGTGTTTAAACCCTTTACAATGAATATCTGTGAAGTTATTTGGATATTTACAAATGATCTTTGAAAGACAGGGGTCCTGAAAAGGCACGTTTCTTTTCTTTTTTTTTGCTGAGTTCAGAACCAACTCCCGGTGCTCCAATTAAGGAGCTCTATGACACATGAACACATATTCTGGTATGTTTTATTAGGAAAACCTTGATATCTGTAAACATTGCAGCAGCTACTCTTCCTGGGCTCCACACAACACATGGAACATGACATAATAGAGAACATTAATAGACAAGAACAGCTCAAGGACAGAACTACATAAAGAACTAGAACGTCACACATAGCCCATATATCAGTAAATGTACAGTGCCTTGCGAAAGTATTCGGCCCCCTTGAACTTTGCGACCTTTTGCCACATTTCAGGCTTCAAACATAAAGATATAAAACTGTATTTTTTTGTGAAGAATCAACAAGTGGGACATAATCATGAAGTGGAACGACATTTATTGGATATTTCAAACTTTTTTAACACATCAAAAACTGAAAAATTGGGCGTGCAAAATTATTCAGCCCCTTTACTTTCAGTGCAGCAAACTCTCTCCATAAGTTCAGTGGGGATCTCTGAATGATCCAATGTTGACCTAAATGACTAATGATGATAAATACAAGTTATGTCATAAGGTGTTGCTTTTCTAAACCAGGTTTGCTATTCACTTGAGCAATCTGAGATGGAAATGAGTTCCACGCAATCATGGCTCAATATAATACTGTTATAATACTGTTTTTATTGCATTTGTTAATGATTTGGGGACTGTGAAAAGACCCCTGGTGGCATGTCTGATGGGGTAAGTGTGTTCTGGTCCTGGGGACTGTGAAAAGACCTCTGGTGGCATGTCTGGTGGGGTAAGTGTGTTCTGGTCCTGGGGACGGTGAAAAGACCCCTGGTGGCATGTCTGGTGGGGTAAGTGTGTTCTGGTCCTGGGGACTGTGAAAAGACCCCTGGTGGCATGTCTGGTGGGGTAAGTGTGTTCTGGTCCTGGGGACGGTGAAAAGATCCCTGGTGGCATGTCTGGTGGGGTAAGTGTGTTCTGGTCCTGGGGACTGTGAAAAGACTCCTGGTGGCATGTCTGGTGGGGTAAGTGTGTTCTGGACCTGGGGACTGTGAAAATACCCCTGTTGGCATGTCTGGTGGGTAAGTGTGTTCTGGTCCTGGGGACTGTGAAAAGACCCCTGGTGGCATGTCTGGTGGGGTAAGTGTGTTCTGGTCCTGGGGACTGTGAAAAGACCCCTAGTGGCATGTCTGGTGGGGTAAGTGTGTTCTGGTCCTGGGGACTGTGAAAAGACCCCTGGTGGCATGTCTGGTGGGGTAAGTGTGTTCTGGTCCTGGGGACTGTGAAAAGACCCCTAGTGGCATGTCTGGTGGGGTAAGTGTGTTCTGGTCCTGGGGACGGTGAAAAGATCCCTGGTGGCATGTCTGGTGGGGTAAGTGTGTGGTTCAGAGCTGTGTGTAAGTTGACTATGTCTCTCCTCTACTTTAAGCATAGTATTGATATTGGCCTCTGATTAGAGTCAGAACAAAAGTTGCCGCTCTGTTCTGAGACAGATGCGGCTTTTTCCAGGTCCTTCTTTGCAGCACCTGACCACGTGACTGGACAGTTTGATGTCAAAAAAGCAGAGCATCTCTTTATTACGGACAGATCTCTCCCCATGTTCACAATCGTTGAATCTCTATGTTTTGACAATAACAGTTTACAATCTAAGGTAACACCAAGTAATTTAGTCTCCTCAACTTGTTCAACAGCCACACCATTCATTACCAGATTCAGCTGAGGTCTAGAACTTAGGGAGTGTTTTCAAATCAAATCAAATCTAATTGTATTTGTCACATACACATGGGTAGCAGATGTTAATGCGAGTGTAGCGAAATGCTTGTGCTTCTAGTTCCGACAATGCAGTAATAACCAACAAGTAATCAAGCTAACAATTCCAAAACTACTACCTTATAGACACAAGTGTAAGGGGATAAAGAATATGTACATAAAGATATATGAATGAGTGATGGTACAGAGCGGCATAGGCAAGATACAGTAGATGGAATTGAGTGCAGTATATACATATGAGATGAGTATGTAAACAAAGTGGCATAGTTAAAGTGGCTAGTGATACATGTATTACATAAGGATGCAGTAGATGATATAGAGTACAGTATATACGTATGCATATGAGATGAATAATGTAGGGTATGTAACATTATATTAGGTAGCATTGTTTAAAGTAGCTAGTGACATATTTTACATCATTTCCCATCAATTCCCATTATTAAAGTGGCTGGAGTTGAGTCAGTGTGACTCAATGTTAGTGGTGGCTGTTTAACAGTCTGATGGCCTTGAGATAGAAGCTGTTTTTCAGTCTCTCGGTCCCAGCTTTGATGCACCTGTACTGACCTCGCCTTCTGGATGATAGCGGGATGAACAGGCAGTGGCTCGGGTGGTTGTTGTCCTTGATGATCTTTATGGCCTTCCTGTGACATCGGGTGGTGTAGGTGTCCTGGAGGGCAGGTATTTTTCCCCCGGTGATGCGTTGTGCAGATCTCACTACCCTCTGGAAAGCCTTACGGTTGTGGGCGGAGCAGTTGCCGTACCAGGCGGTGATACAGCCCGACAGGATGCTCTCGATTGTGCATCTGTAGAAGTTTGTGAGTGCTTTTGGTGACAAGCCGAATTTCTTCAGCCTCCTGAGGTTGAAGAGGCGCTGCTGCGCCTTCTTCACGATGCTGTCTGTGTGGGTGGACCAATTCAGTTTGTCTGTGATGTGTACAATGTTCTTAGATTTAGAGATGTTCAGAACTAGTTTTTTACTGGTCACTTCAAAGTCTATCCTGTTTCCTGTTTCCTGATTGTAGGCCATGCAGCTGTGGTAATTATCAAGTAGAAATAGAGCATATGAACCTGGTTTCTTCAGAGATACTCATCTTTCCTGTTTCTACGTAAAGTTTGGTTTGTTCCATGACATTGTGTGTCGGCAAATGTCCAATGCCTCATCGGTTCATTTTTTTCTGGTCTCTGATCAATACAGTATCTGCTGGTCATATCTTAGTTGTTTTCCTGTGACTCCTATTTTCCAGGCTTGTTGCTCTTATCTGGATCAAGGGACCATGAAAACGAGCGACAGAGAACGCTCATGTACACTCTTAGAAAAAAAGGCTTCCAAAAGGGTTCTTCGACTGTCCCCATAGGAGAACCCGTTTTGGTTCCAGGTAGAACCCTCTGTGTAAACGATTCTACGTAGAATCTAAAAGGGTTCTACCTGGAACCAAAAAGGGTTCATCAAAGAGTTCTCCTCTTGGGACAGCCGAAGAACACTAGATTGCACGTGTAGTCTGTGGTATAATCATTGACATAAATAATAATTGTTTGATATGTTGCTGGGTTTGAATATGACAAGGACATTTTTTTATAAGATTTCCTCATAACGAGTAACAACAGTCATTATACTTTGACCTTTGTAGTATTATAGGAAGTGTTGAACCTAATAGGACAATAGCAAATGTACGCATTCATGATGGAATAGAGAATATCATATCAATGAAATGCCCCACTCAAATAAAATGCAAGTGTTGTTTCTTCTCTGAACTGGAAGGTGCTTTGTTTACACATCTCTCAGGGAGAAGAGGAGAGGTGTTTCAGCAATTAAAATCCATCCTGTGTAGCCGAACATCACAGTTGAGTGATCATTTTATGTGAATGGGTTTTCAAGTGCTTTCCCTTATTCCTACACCCTTACAAACGTGATCTGCTGTACGGTCGACTGAGTCACCGCCTAAGGAGTGTGTCATTACAGAATGCTTTAGAAAGGGCGTGAACGAACATTCCCAAAGATTACTGACCATGAACACACAAAACACTCTTGTCAAGATTACTGACCATGAACACACAGAACACTCTTGTCCAGATTACTGACCATGAACACACAGAACACTCTTGTCCAGATTACTGACCATGAACACACAAAACACTCTTGTCAAGATTACTGACCATGAACACACAAAACACTCTTGTCAAGATTACTGACCATGAACACACAGAACACTCTTGTCCAGATTACTGACCATGAACACACAGAACACTCTTGTCCAGATTACTGACCATGAATACACAGAACACTCTTGTCCAGATTACTGACCATGAACACACAGAACACTCTTGTCCAGATTACTGACCATGAATACACAGAACACTCTTGTCCAGATTACTGACCATGAACACACAGAACACTCTTGTCCAGATTACTGACCATGAACACACAGAACACTCTTGTCCAGATTACTGACCATGAACACACAAAACACTCTTGTCAAGATTACTGACCATGAACACACAAAACACTCTTGTCAAGATTACTGACCATGAACACACAGAACACTCTTGTCCAGATTACTGACCATGAACACACAGAACACTCTTGTCCAGATTACTGACCATGAACACACAGAACACTCTTGTCCAGATTACTGACCATGAACACACAGAACACTCTTGTCAAGATTACTGACCATGAACACACAGAACACTCTTGTCCAGATTACTGACCATGAACACACAGAACTCTTTTGTCCAGATTACTGACCATGAACACACAGAACACTCTTGTCCAGATTATTGACCATGAACACACAGAACACTCTTGTCCAGATTAGTGACCATGAACACACAGAACACTCTTGTCCAGATTAGTGACCATGAACACACAGAACTCTTTTGTCCAGATTACTGACCATGAACACACAGAACACTCTTGTCAAGATTACTGACCATGAACACACAGAACACTCTTGTCCAGATTACTGACCATGAACACACAGAACACTCATGTCATCAGCATGTCAGGTGTCTGACTGTGATATGACCCTTTGTTCAGTCCTAGTAAACAGATCATAGATCCACTGTGGAGTATTATTTGTGTAAGCCAAATGCATTTCACCTCATCTGTGTGACGTACTCACTGCACTAATAAACAAGACATTCCATTTGACCATGTCTGATCACGACGCTGTCTTCCTCATACTTTTTTCGTGTTTCCTTTCATTGTGGTTAAAGTAGGAGATATCAGTCTGAAACAGGACAGTAGTTATGGTTATAGTAGTAGATATCAGTCTGAAACAGGACAGTAGTTATGGTTATAGTAGTAGATATCAGTCTGAAACAGGACAGTAGTCATGGTTATAGTAGGAGATATCAGTCTGAAACAGGACAGTAGTTATGGTTATAGTAGTAGATAACAGTCTGAAACAGGACAGTAGTTATGGTTATAGTAGTAGATATCAGTCTGAAACAGGACAGTAGTCATGGTTATAGTAGGAGATATCAGTCTGAAACAGGACAGTAGTTATGGTTATAGTAGTAGATATCAGTCTGAAACAGGACAGTAGTCATGGTTATAGTAGGAGATATCAGTCTGAAACAGGACAGTAGTTATGGTTATAGTAGTAGATATCAGTCTGAAACAGGACAGTAGTTATGGTTATAGTAGTAGATAACAGTCTGAAACAGGACAGTAGTTATGGTTATAGTAGTAGATAACAGTC
This sequence comes from Oncorhynchus gorbuscha, assembly GCF_021184085.1. Classification (NCBI taxonomy): domain Eukaryota; kingdom Metazoa; phylum Chordata; class Actinopteri; order Salmoniformes; family Salmonidae; genus Oncorhynchus; species Oncorhynchus gorbuscha. The sequence goes on along the minus strand of NC_060173.1, from coordinate 114,425,107 downwards.
TGAAACAGGACAGTAGTCATGGTTATAGTAGGAGATATCAGTCTGAAACAGGACAGTAGTTATGGTTATAGTAGTAGATATCAGTCTGAAACAGGACAGTAGTTATGGTTATAGTAGTAGATAACAGTCTGAAACAGGACAGTAGTTATGGTTATAGTAGTAGATAACAGTCTGAAACAGGACAGTAGTTATGGTTATAGTAGGAGATATCAGTCTGAAACAGGACAGTAGTCATGGTTATAGTAGTAGATAACAGTCTGAAACAGGACAGTAGTTGAATTGTGTTCTGTATTGTTGGTTTGTGCTGTCAGAGCCAGTGAGCCAATCCCGGTGAGTTACAGTAGTTTAATTGTGTTCTGTATTGTTGGTTTGTGCTGTCAGAGCCAGTGAGCCAATCCCGGTGAGTTACAGTAGTTTAATTGTGTTCTGTATTGTTGGTTTGTGCTGTCAGAGCCAGTGAGCCAATCCCGGTGAGGTACAGTAGTTTAATTGTGTTCTGTATTGTTGGTTTGTGCTGTCAGAGCCAGTGAGCCAATCCCGGTGAGGTACAGTAGTTTAATTGTGTTCTGTATTGTTGGTTTGTGCTGAGGTGGGGTTTCAGGTGTCTCCGGAAGGTGGTGATTGATTCCGCTGTCCTGGCGTCGTGAGGGAGTTTGTTCCACCATTGGGGAGCCAGAGCAGCGAACAGTTTTGACTGGGCTGAGCGGGAACTGTACTTCCTCAGTAGGTTTGTGCTGTCCAATCCCGGTGAGGTACAGTAACTTCCTCTCCTTTTCTTCCTCATCTACTCTGTTGTTACAGCTCAGACTCAGTACAAAGCCCTGGCCTGACTGCAACACAGCACTGGTCCAAGTATCCGCAGCATTGCCTTTCAATCAACACTGTGTGAATGAGCCAGACGACCGTTATTGATAAATCTCTTTGACAAATGTTTAGTAAATCAGAGAAGTGTAGAATTGTAATCAGATAATAATAATAATAATTATAAAAAATAAAAAATTCATTTGTAACTATTGAATGTTGCACGTTTTTCATTTCTGCCATTATTTATAGCTCAAATCCAGTATGTGGAGCAATGATTTGTGTTTAAGTTCAAAATAACAGCTAGTCCAAAAGGGACTGTATCACATTTAATTCTGTAAATGTAGCATTTATCTGCCAGGGGATCCCGATTCCCATCTAATACAATCTTTCTCATAGAAGTCTATCACTGATATAAAGGGATGACATGGTTTCAATTGGTTACATTACTACTGTAACCTTACAGTAGTAATGACTTATAACATTAATACTGATACTAGTAATACATAATAGCGGCCTAACCTTGATTGAGAATATCTATTGTATTGTTGGATACCAGTGTGTTAGTGTCTGCTGTGTTTTCTGCTAAAGACACAAGAGCAGTGTGCTGAAACACAACACCAGAGGCACAGACTGAGGCCATGACATTGTCTGCTCTCTGCGTTAACTGATATCTCTCCTCAGTGATACAGCCTCTATAGTGCAAACAACAGGACATTTTCTCCTGATACAGCCTCTACAGACCAAAGAACAGGACATTTTCTCCTGATACAGCCTCTGTAGCCCAATCAACAACGATTCAACATCATAAAGACCGGATGGAATCTGAGGTCAACTCTAGCCACAACATACAGCAACCACTAAGCTACCTGGGGCGGCAGGTAGCCTAGTGGTTAGAGTGTAGGGGAGGCAGGTAGCCTAGTGGTTAGAGTGTAGGGGTGGCAGGTAGCCTAGTGGTTAGAGTGTAGGGGAGGCAGGTAGCCTAGTGGTTAGAGTGTAGGGGTGGTAGGTAGCCTAGTGGTTAGAGTGTAGGGGCGGTAGGTAGCCTAGTGGTTAGAGTGTAGAGGCGGCAGGTAGCCTAGTGGTTAGAGTGTAGGGGAGGCAGGTATACTAGTGGTTAGAGTGTAGGGGGGGCAGGTAGCCTAGTGGTTAGAGTGTAGGGGAGGCAGGTAGCCTAGTTGTTAGAGTGTAGGGGCGGCAGGTAGCCTAGTGGTTAGAGTGTAGAGGAGGCAGGGTAGCCTAGTGGTTGGAGTGTAGCGGTGGTAACCGAAAAGTTGCTACATTGAATTCCCGAGCTGACAAGGTAAAAATCTGTCGTTCTGCCCCTGAACAAGAGAGTTAACCCACTGTTCCCCGGTAGGCCGTCATTGTAAATAAGAATTTGTTCTTAACTGGCTTGCCTAGTAAAATAAAGGTTAAATAAAAAAAATCATAAAAAATCTCTGTTAGTTACTAGTGTTTGAAAAAGGCATACCTCATGAAAATATGTCCTCACCTGGCCTCAAAACGGTTCATTCGTATTGACTAATGGTGGTGGTAAAAAGTATTTAAGTAGAAATACTTTAAAGTACTACTTTACTTGAGTTGTTTTCTATTAAGGTATCTTTAACTCAAGTAAGGCAATTGGGTACTTTTTACACCACTGACTGAAATATCATTCAGCCATTCTCTTAACATGGATCACTAAAGGTCTGGAGAGACATGTTACACGACAGAGAGGGTGAATCAATCTGGGAAACAACTGCATGAACTTTTCACAATTACAGAGGGCCTTATAATATAGTATAATGTTATATCAGGCCTTATAATATAGTCTACTAACTGTTATATCAGGCCTTATAATATAGTCTACTAACTGTTATATCAGGCCTTATAATATAGTCTACTAACTGTTATATCATGCCTTATAATATTGTCTACTAACTGTTATATCAGGCCTTATAATATAGTCTACTGTTATATCAGGCCTTATAATATAGTCTACTAACTGTTATATCAGGCCTTATAATATAGTCTACTAACTGTTATATCATGCCTTATAATATTGTCTACTAACTGTTATATCAGGCCTTATAATATAGTCTACTGTTATATCAGGCCTTATAATATAGTCTACTAACTGTTATATCAGGCCTTATAATATAGTCTACTAACTGTTATATCAGGCCTTATAATATAGTCTACTAACTGTTATATCAGGCCTTATAATATAGTCCACTGTTATATCAGGCCTTATAACATAGTCTACTGTTATATCAGGCCTTATAATATAGTCTACTAACTGTTATATCAGGCCTTATAATATAGTCTACTAACTGTTATATCAGGCCTTATAATATAGTCTACTAACTGTTATATCAGGCCTTATAATATAGTCTACTGTTATATCAGGCCTTATAATATAGTCCACTGTTATATCAGGCCTTATAACATAGTCTACTGTTATATCAGGCCTTAAAATATAGTCTACTAACTGTTATATCAGGCCTTATAATATAGTCTACTGTTATATCAGGCCTTATAATATAGTCTACTGTTACATCAGGCCTTATAATAGTAGTATACTGTTATATCAGGCCTTATAATATAGTCTAATGTTACACCAGGCCTTATAATATAGTCTACTTTTACATCAGGCCTTATAATATAGTCTACTGTTACATCAGGCCTTATAATATAGTCTACTGTTATATCAGGCCTTATAATATAGTCTACTAACTGTTATATCAGTCCTTATAATATAGTCTACTAACTGTTATATCATGCCTTATAATATAGTCTACTAACTGTTATATCAGGCCTTATAATATAGTCTACTGTTACATCAGGCCATATAATATAGTCTACTGTTACATCAGGCCTTATAATATAGTATAATGTTATATCAGGCCTTATAATATAGTCTACTAACTGTTACATCAGGCCTTATAATATAGTCTACTGTTATATCAGGCCTTATAATATAGTCTACTAACTGTTATATCAGGCCTTATAATATAGTCTACTAAATGTTATATCAGGCCTTATAATATAGTCTACTGTTATATCAGTCCTTATAATACAGTATACTGTTATATCAGGCCTTATAATATAGTTTACTAACTGTTATATCAGGCCTTATAATATAGTCTACTGTTACAACAGGCCTTATAATATAGTCTACTGTTATATCAGGCCTTATAATATAGTCTACTAACTGTTATATCAGGCCTTATAATATAGTCTACTAACTGTTCCATCAGGCCTTATAATATAGTCTACTAACTGTTATACCAGGCCTTATAATATAGTCTACTAACTGTTATATCAGGCCTTATAATATAGTCTACTGTTATATCAGGCCTTATAATATAGTCTACTAACTGTTATATCAGACCTTATAATATAGTCTACTAACTGTTATATCAGGCCTTATAATATAGTCCACTGTTATATCAGGCCTTATAACATAGTCTACTGTTATATCAGGCCTTATAATATAGTCTACTGTTATATCAGGCCTTATAATATAGTCTACTAACTGTTCCATCAGGCCTTATAATATAGTCTACTAACTGTTATACCAGGCCTTATAATATAGTCTACTAACTGTTATATCAGGCCTTATAATATAGTCTACTGTTATATCAGGCCTTATAATATAGTCTACTAACTGTTATATCATACCTTATAATATAGTCCACTGTTATATCAGGCCTTATAACATAGTCTACTGTTATATCAGGCCTTATAATATAGTCTACTAACTGTTACATCAGGCCTTATAATATAGTCTACTAACTGTTATATCAGGCCTTATAATATAGTCTACTGTTATATCAGGCCTTATAATATAGTCTACTAACTGTTATATCAGGCCTTATAATATAGTCTACTGTTATATCAGGCCTTATAATATAGTCTACTAACTGTTATATCATGCCTTATAATATAGTCTACTGTTACATCAGGCCTTATAATATAGTCTACTCACTGTTATATCAGGCCTTATAATATAGTCTACTGTTATAGCAGGCCTTATAATACAGTCTACTGTTACATCAGGCCTTATAATATAGTCTACTAACTGTTATATCAGGCCTTATAATATAGTCTACTAACTGTTATATCAGGCCTTATAATATAGTCTACTGTTATATCAGGCCTTATAATATAGTCTACTAACTGTTATATCAGTCCTTATAATATAGTCTACTAACTGTTATATCAGGCCTTATAATATAGTCTACTGTTATATCAGGCCTTATAATATAGTCTACTAACTGTTATATCAGGCCTTATAATATAGTCTACTAACTGTTATATCAGGCCTTATAATATAGTCTACTGTTATATCAGGCCTTATAATATAGTCTACTGTTACATCAGGCCTTATAATATAGTCTACTGTTATATCAGGCCTTATAATATAGTCTACTGTTACATCAGGCCTTATAATATAGTCTACTGTTATATCAGGCCTTATAATATAGTCTACTAACTGTTATATCATGCCTTATAATATAGTCTACTGTTACATCAGGCCTTATAATATAGTCTACTGATATATCAGGCCTTATAATATAGTCTACTGTTATATCAGGCCTTATAATATAGTCTACTGTTACATCAGGCCTTATAATATAGTCTACTGTTACATCAGGCCTTATAATATAGTCTACTGTTACATCAGGCCTTATAATATAGTCTACTGTTACATCAGGCCTTATAATAGTAGTATACTGTTACATCAGGCCTTATAATAGTAGTATACTGTTATATCAGGCCTTATAATAGTAGTATACTGTTATATCAGGCCTTATAATAGTAGTATACTGTTATATCAGGCCTTATAATATAGTCTACTGTTATATCAGGCCTTATAATATAGTCTACTGTTATATCAGGCCTTATAATAGTAGTATACTGTTATATCAGGCCTTATAATATAGTCTACTGTTACATCAGGCCTTATAATATAGTCTACTGTTACATCAGGCCTTATAATATAGTCTACTGTTACATCAGGCCTTATAATATAGTCTACTGTTACATCAGGCCTTATAATATAGTCTACTGTTATATCAGGCCTTATAATATAGTCTACTAACTGTTATATCATGCCTTATAATATAGTCTACTGTTACATCAGGCCTTATAATATAGTCTACTGTTACATCAGGCCTTATAATATAGTCTACTGTTACATCAGGCCTTATAATAGTAGTATACTGTTACATCAGGCCTTATAATAGTAGTATACTGTTATATCAGGCCTTATAATAGTAGTATACTGTTATATCAGGCCTTATAATAGTAGTATACTGTTATATCAGGCCTTATAATAGTAGTATACTGTTATATCAGGCCTTATAATAGTAGTATACTGTTATATCAGGCCTTATAATAGTAGTATACTGTTATATCAGGCCTTATAATATAGTCGTGGTCCTTCTGTAGCTCAGTTGGTAGAGCATGGCGCTTGTAACGCCAGGGTAGTAGGTTCGATTCCCGGGACCACCCATACGTAGAATGTATGCACACATGACTGTAAGTCGCTTTGGATAAAAGCGTCTGCTAAATGGCATATATTATTATATTATATCAGGCCTTATAATATAGTCTACTAACTGTTATATCAGGCCTTATAATATAGTGTACTGTTATATCAGGCCATAATATATATTCTACTAACTGTTATATCAGGCCTTATAATATAGTATACTGTTATATCAGGCCTTATAATATAGTCTACTAACTGTTATATCAGGCCTTATAATATAGTCTACTGTTACATCAGGCCTTATAATATAGTCTACTGTTATATCATGCCTTATAATAGTAGTATACTGTTATATCAGGCTTTATAATATAGTCTACTGTTTCACCAGGCCTTATAATATAGTCTACTAACTGTTATATCAGGCCTTATAATATAGTCTACTAACTGTTATATCAGGCCTTATAATATAGTCTACTGTTACATCAGGCCTTATAATATAGTATACTGTTACATCAGGCCTTATAATATAGTCTACTGTTACATCAGGCCTTATAATATAGTATACTGTTATATCACGCCTTATAATATAGTATACTGTTACATCAGGCCTTATAATATAGTCTACTGATATATCAGGCCTTATAATATAGTATACCGTTACATCAGGCCTTATAATATAGTCTACTAACTGTTATATCAGGCCTTATAATATAGTATACCGTTACATCAGGCCTTATAATATAGTCTACTAACTGTTATATCAGGCCTTATAATATAGTATACTGTTACATCAGGCCTTATAATATAGTCTACTGTTATATCAGGCCTTATAATATAGTCTACCGTTATATCAGGCCTTATAATATAGTCTACTAACTGTTATATCAGGCCTTATAATATAGTCTACTGTTATATCAGGCCTTACAATATAGTCTACTAACTGTTAAATCAGGTTTTACTGCTAACCTACAAAGCATTACATGGGCTTGCTCCTACCTACCTCTCTGATTTGGTCCTGCCGTACATACCTACACGTACGCTACGGTCACAAGACGCAGGCCTCCTAATTGTCCCTAGAATTTCTAAGCAAACAGCTGGAGGCAGGGCTTTCTCCTATAGAGCTCCATTTTTATGGAACGGTCTGCCTACCCATGTCAGAGACGCAAACTCGGTCTCAACCTTTAAGTCTTTACTGAAGACTCATCTCTTCAGTGGGTCATATGATTGAGTGTAGTCTGGCCCAGGAGTGGGAAGGTGAACGGAAAGGCTCTGGAGCAACGAACCGCCCTTGCTGTCTCTGCCTGGCCGGTTCCCCTCTTTCCACTGGGATTCTCTGCCTCTAACCCTGTTACGGGGCTGAGTCACTGGCTTGCTGGGGCTCTCTCGTGCCGTCCCTGGGGGGGGATGCGTCACCTGGGTGGGTTGATTCACTGTTGTGGTCGGCCTGTCTGGGTTCCCCCCTTGGGTTGTACCGTGTCGGAGATCTTTGTGGGCTATACTCGGCCTTGTCTCAGGATGGTAAGTTGGTGGTTGAAGATTTCCCTCTAGTGGTGTGGGGGCTGTGCTTTGGCAAAGTGGGTGGGGTTATATCCTTCCTGTTTGGCCCTGTCCGGGGTGTCCTCGGATGGGGCCACAGTGTCTCCTGACCCCTCCTGTCTCAGCCTCCAGTATTTATGCTGCAGTAGTTTATGTGTCGGGGGGCTAGGGTCAGTTTGTTTATCTGGAGTACTTCTCCTGTCCTATTCAGGTGTCCTGTGTGAATCTAAGTGTGCGTTCTCTAATTCTCTCCTTCTCTCTTTCTTTCTCTCTCTCGGAGGACCTGAGCCCTAGGACCATGCCCCAGGACTACCTGACATGATGACTCCTTGCTGTCCCCAGTCCACCTGGCCATGCTGCTGCTCCAGTTTCAACTGGCCTGGGCCCTAGGACCATGTCCCAGGACTACCTAACATGAGGACTCCTTGCTGTCCCCAGTCCACCTGGCCATGCTCCTGCTCCAGTTTCAACTGTTCTACCTTACTATTATTCAACCATGCTGGTCATTTATGAACATTTGAACATCTTGGCCACGTTCTGTTATAATCTCCACCCGGCACAGCCAGAAGAGGACTGGCCACCCCACATATGCTCTCTCTAATTCTCTCTTTCTTTCTCTCTCTCGGAGGACCTGAGCCCTAGGACCGTGCCCCAGGACTACCTGACATGATGGCTCCTTGCTGTCCCCAGTCCACCTGACTGTGCTGCTGCTCCAGTTTCAACTGTTCTGCCTTATTATTATTTGACCATGCTGGTCATTTATGAACATTTGAACATCTTGGTCATGTTCTGTTATAATCTCTACCCGGCACAGCCAGAAGAGGACTGGCCACCCCACATAGCCCGGTTCCTCTCTAGGTTTCTTCCTAGGTTTTGGCCTTTCTAGGGAGTTTTTCCTAGCCACCGTGCTTTTACACCTGCATTGGGGTTTTAGGCTGGGTTTCTGTACAGCACTTTGAGATATCAGCTGATGTACGAAGGGCTATATAAATAAATTTGATTTGATTTGATTTGATATCATGCCTTATAATATAGTCTACTGTTATATCAGGCCTTATAATACAGTCTACTGTTACATCAGGCCTTATAATACAGTATACTGTTATATCAGGCCTTATAATATAGTCTACTAACTGTTATATCAGGCCTTATAATATAGTCTACTGTTACATCAGGCCTTATAATACAGTATACTGTTATATCAGGCCTTATAATATAGTCTACTGTTACATCAGGCCTTATAATACAGTATACTGTTATATCAGGCCTTATAATATAGTCTACTAACTGTTATATCATGCCTTATAATATAGTCTACTGTTATATCAGGCCTTATAATACAGTCTACTGTTACATCAGGCCTTATAATACAGTATACTGTTATATCAGGCCTTATAATATAGTCTACTAACTGTTATATCAGGCCTTATAATATAGTCTACTGTTACATCAGACCTTATAACACAGTATACTGTTACATCAGACCTTATAATACAGTCTACTGTTACATCAGGCCTTATAACACAGTATACTGTTACATCAGGCCTTATAACACAGTCTACTGTTACATCAGACCTTATAATATAGTATAATGTTATATCAGACCTTATAACACAGTATACTGTTACATCAGGCCTTATAATATAGTCTAATGTTACACCAGGCCTTATAACACAGTATACTGTTACATCAGACCTTATAATATAGTCTACTATTACATCAGATCTTATAATATAGTCTACTGTTACATCAGATCTTATAATATAGTCTACTGTTACATCAGATCTTATAATATAGTCTACTAACTACATCCTGGCTGTTTGGGGTTTTAGGCTGGGTTTCTGTACAGCACTTTGAGATATCAGCTGATGTACGAAGGGCTATATAAATAAATTTGATTTGATTTGATTTGATATCAGGCCTTATAATATAGTCTACTGTTATATCATGCCTTATAATATAGTCTACTGTTATATCAGGCCTTATAATACAGTCTACTGTTACAGCAGGCCTTATAATACAGTATACTGTTATATCAGGCCTTATAATATAGTCTACTAACTGTTATATCAGGCCTTATAATATAGTCTACTGTTACATCAGGCCTTATAATACAGTATACTGTTATATCAGGCCTTATAATATAGTATACTGTTATATCAGGCCTTATAATATAGTCTACTAACTGTTATATCAGGCCTTATAATATAGTCTACTAACTGTTATATCAGGCCTTATAATATAGTCTACTAACTGTTATATCAGGCCTTATAATACAGTCTACTGTTACATCAGATCTTATAATACAGTCTACTAACTGTTATATCAGGCCTTATGACACAGTATACTGTTATATCAGGCCTTATAATACAGTATACTGGTATATCAGGCCTTATAACACAGTATACTGTTATATCAGGCCTTATAATACAGTATCAGATCGAGGCGGCCGATAGATCTAGAAGGATGAGCAGAGGAGAGAGAGTTGGCTTTGGATGCTTATAATACAGTCTACTAACTGTTATATCAGGCCTTATAATATAGTCTACTAACTGTTATATCAGGCCTTATAATACAGTATACTGTTATATCAGGCCTTATAATACAGTATACTGGTATATCAGGCCTTATAACACAGTATACTGTTATATCAGGCCTTATAATACAGTATACTGGTATATCAGGCCTTATAACACAGTATACTGTTATATCAGGCCTTATAATACAGTATCAGATCTTATAACACAGTCTACTAACTGTTATATCAGGCCTTATAACACAGTCTACTAACTGTTATATCAGGCCTTATAACACAGTATACTGTTATATCAGGCCTTATAATACAGTATACTGGTATATCAGGCCTTATAACACAGTATACTGTTATATCAGGCCTTATAATACAGTATACTGTTATATCAGGCCTTATAATACAGTATACTAACTACATCCTGGCTGATGTGCAGGTGTGATAATGTATTATTACAGTCCAGCACAGCTCATTTAGTCCACCTATAATAGTATCATAATACACAATACCACATCTCTTGCCCATTTGCTTTCGTTTATTATTCTATTTCCTTTAATTTGATGGTTTATTTAGTCAGGTGAAATCCCGTCGAGACAGGTCTCTCTTTCCTCACCTATCCCATCTAGCCATTATCTACTCTGAAACTCCAATAAAACATTCACAGTTTGTATATTTTACCCCGCTGACTCCCGCTGACTCCCACTGACTCCCGTTGTCAACATATTGTGTGTTAAAGTGCAGGGTGGAGTGACCTACCTCCGACGCTGTTGACTTGTCCCTCACCAAATCTCTCTGGGGAGGCAGAACGGCTGTGAAAGGCCGCCTGACATTTACTTGAATATCATACACAAGTGGACACGCTGTGCTGTTGTTCAATGAGGTTAAAAACCATTGACATTTCACAGGATCGGACGTGGTCTGGCTGGCCGGGCGGATGGCGGATGGCATCTGTCGCTGAGTGTGGCCTCTGTCTGTCGAGCCGGGTTAAAAAGCACACTGACATTTGCCTGGCATGTCAAGGACTTTTCCCGAGTCTCCCTTCTCACCTTATGTTCCCTCCACATTGTTCTGGTTGGATGCACGTCCAGGCAACAAAGGAGACCCACAAATCCTGTTATAGTGGCATAGTCCTGTCTGGGAGAGTCCTGTCTGAAAGAGGGAACAGAGTCCTGGCTGAGAGAGGGAACAGAGTCCTGGCTGGGAGAGGGAACAGAGTCCTGGCTGGGAGAGAATCCTGTCTGGTAGAGGGATCAGAGTTCTGTCTGGGAGATGGGTCGAGTCCTGTCTGGTAGAGGGGTCAGAGTCCTGTGTGAGAAAGTGGGTCAGAGTCCTCTCTAAGAGATAGTCTTGTCTGAGAAAGGGGTCAGAGTCCTGTCTGAGAGAGGGGTCAGAATCCTGTCTGGTAGAGGGGTCAGAGTCCAGTCTGAGAGAGAGTCCTGTCTGATAGAGGGATCAGAGTCCTGTCTGAGAGTGGGATCAGAGTCTGGTCTGGTAGAGGGGTCAGAGTCTGGTCTGGTAGAGGGGTCAGAGTCTGGTCTGAGATAGGATTGAGTCCTGTCTGGGAGACGGGTCAGAGTCCTGTCTGGGAGACGGATCAGAGTCCTATCAGAGAGAGGGATCGTTCCTGTCTGAGAGAGTGGTCAGAGTCCTGTCTGAGAAAGGGGTCAGAGTCCTGTCTAAGAGATAGTCTTGTCTGAGAGAGGGGTCTGGGTCCTGTCTGGTAGAGGGGTCAGAGTCCTGTCTGGTAGAGGGATCAGAGTCCTGTCTGGTAGAGGGATCAGAGTCTTGTTTGGTACAGGAGTCAGACTCCTGTCTGGTAGAGGTGTCAGTCATGTCTGAGAGATGGATCAGAGTCCTGTCTGGAGGAGGGGTCATAGTAAAAATTACTACTCAAGTGGTGTATTTTTTGAAAACTTTTACTTCACTCCATTCCTAAATAAAATAATTCACATTTTACTCCATACATTTTCCCTAAACACCCAGAAGTGTGTGTTGCATTTTGAATAGCAAGAGGGAAAACAATGTCAAATTCACTTAACAAGAGAACACCACTGGTCATCCCTGCTGCCTTTGCTGTGGAAGTCTCACTTTTGAAGACCATCCGGAAATTAAATCATTTGATTTACATATTTTTTGTAATTACATTAACTTTGATACTTTAGTATTTAACCAAATACTTTTAGAATTTTACTCAAGTTGTATTTTACTAACTAAACTAAACTTTTAGTAAAAGCTGACTTTTACTTGAGTCATATTTTAAACAGTATCTTTATTTTTACTCATATATGACAATTGGGTACTTGTCTCGCCACTGCTCCTCACACGGGGCACCAAAGACATTTTGGTTGAATACTCGATGGAGGAAGTATGTCCTAATTTGTCCAAAAATTTGTGTTATAAGAATTCATCATCAATCATTTAAAAGATCCATAAATCAGGAACCTGACCCCTGAACTCTGAGAATACCCTGTAAAAAGAAAGATGTCTTCCAAATCACACACCGGCTACTATTGCTAATGTGAATTGAATTACTTATGATAGTGGCACTGGAATTGACACACACAAATTGGTTGATCAAAAATGCACCTTATGTTTAAACCCTGTCAACTCCGCTGCTTCATCAGTCAGAGCACGAATAAAAATCGGCTTACCTTGTTTTTTTGGTTTGACTTTATTTTATGCCCTGCAGCTATCAAAGCAATATGATTTAGTTATAAAGTCCCTTCACACTGAAGCAGCATAGATGGGATTAAACTGGATGTGTGTTCCAAACGTCACTCCATTACCTCCGTATTGCATTACATTTGACCAGAGCCCTATTGAAGTAGGATGCTATTTGGGATACAGATTGTGTTTACTCAGTATTGAGGATGCTCCTGGCCACTTAGGATGAAGACACACTCCTCCACTCTGTCAGAGGAATCAGTGGCCAGTGTCTAATTGATCCAGAAGCTGTGCTGGCGTTGTGTGTGTGTGTGAGTGTGTGAGGTCTCTGGCTTCCTCTCCCTCTGCGGGGGCTGTGGTACTGAGGTAGGTAATAACGCCAATATTGTATACATTACCTTGGAAATAATTGACGACGTAGCGGGATGAGGAGACCAAGAGACCCCACTTACCCGGCTGGATCAATATCCTCTCTGTCAGATACCAGGAGACCCTCTAACCTGGCTGGATCAATATCCTCTCTGTCAGATACCAGGAGACCTCTCTAACCTGGCTGGATCAATATCCTCTGTCAGATACCAGGAGACCCCTCTAAACCGGCTGGATCAATATCCTCTCTGTCAGATACCAGGAGACCCCTCTAACCTGGCTGGATCAATATCCTCTGTCAGATACCAGGAGACCCCTCTAACCCGGCTGGATCAATATCCTCTCTGTCAGATACCAGGAGACCCCTCTAACCTGGCTGGATCAATATCCTCTCTGTCAGATACCAGGAGACCCCTCTAACCTGGCTGGATCAATATCCTCTCTGTCAGATACCAGGAGACCCCTCTAACCTGGCTGGATCAATATCCTCTCTGTCAGATACCAGGAGACCCCTCTAACCTGGCTGGATCAATATCCTCTGTCAGATACCAGGAGACCCCTCTAACCTGGCTGGATCAATATCCTCTCTGTCAGATACCAGGAGACCCTTCTAACCTGGCTGGATCAATATCCTCTCTGTCAGATACCAGGAGACCCCTCTAACCTGGCTGGATCAATATCCTCTCTGTCAGATACCAGGAGACCCTTCTAACCTGGCTGGATCAATATCCTCTCTGTCAGATACCAGGAGACCCCTCTAACCTGGCAGGATCAATATCCTCTCTGTCAAATACCAGGAGACCCCTCTAACCCGGCTGGATCAATATCCTCTGTCAGATACCAGGAGACCCTCTAAACCTGGCTGGATCAATATGTCTCTGTCAGATACCAGGAGACCCCTCTAACCTGGCTGGATCAATATCCTCTCTGTCAGATACCAGGAGACCCCTCTAACCTGGCTGGATCAATATCCTCTCTGTCAGATACCAGGAGACCCCTCTAACCTGGCTGGATCAATATCCTCGCTGTCAGATACCAGGAGACCCCTCTAACCTGGCTGGATCAATATCCTCTCTGTCAGATACCAGGAGACCCCTCTAACCTGGCTGGATCAATATCCTCTCTGTCAGATACCAGGAGACCCCTCTAACCTGGCTGGATCAATATCCTCTCTGTCAGATACCAGGAGACCCTTCCCTGGCTGGATCAATACCTGGCTGGATCAATATCAATATCTCTGTCAGATACCAGGAGACCCCTCTAACCCGGCTGGATCAATATCCTCTCTGTCAGATACCAGGAGACCCCTCTAACCTGGCTGGATCAATATCCTCTCTGTCAGATACCAGGAGACCCCTCTAACCTGGCTGGATCAATATCCTCAGATATCTCACAGGTGACAATAGAGTTTACATAGGGTGTGTGTGCGCGTGTGTGTGTGTGTGTGTGTGTGTGTGTGTGTGTGTGTGTGTGTGTGTGTGTGTGTGTGTGTGTGTGTGTGTGTGTGTGTGTGTGTGTGTGCCTGCGTATGTGCCTGCGTGTGTGATTGCGTGTGTGTGTGTGCGTGCCTGTGTGTGTGTGCGTGTGTGTGCCTGTGTGCGTGTGTGTGCCTGTGTGAGTGTGAGTGTGAGTGTGTAAGTGTGTGCGTGCCTGTGTGTGTGTGCGTGCGCCTGTGTATGCCTGTGTGTGTGCCTGTGTGTGTGTGTGTGTCTGTCTGTGCCTGTGTGTGTGCCTGCGTGTGTGCCTGCATGTGTGTGTGTGTGTGCGTGTGTGCGTGTGTGTGGCTGTGTGAGTGTGTGAGTGTGTGTGCGTGTGTGCGTGCCTGTGTGTGTGTGCGTGCGTGCGTGTGACTGTGTGTGTGCCTGTGTGAGTGTGAGTGTGAGTGTGAGTGTGTGTGTGTGTGTGTGTGTGTGTGTGTGTGTGTGTGTGTGTGTGTGTGTGTGTGTGTGTGTGTGTGTGTGTGTGTGTGTGTGTTGCCTCCTTAACTGCTGTGATCCCAAACTACTGTATCAAATTTCAGGGGAGAATCAAGTTCCAGTAATTTGACAGAATGATTGATATGGTCCAGAACATGCGGAAGGCCTTAAATCTGACTGGTAATGTTGATTACTATTGACTGCCTGATCGTCAAAATGGCTCCTCAATCTACAGCCACACATCTGCAGAGCTACAGTACTTTTGGAAATGAAATACGTATTGGTCAACTATATTTAGAGAGTGGAAGGAACTGTTCTGGTGGACTCCAGGTTTGGTAACATAAAATCTCCAACCCTGATCAAGCGAGGTCTAACCACAGTCCACTTTTCAACTCCTGAGCTCTAGAATCCAATACAAGGGTGGGAAGACCAATTGATGGACTCGTATTTCCATTTGTAAAGGAACGCCAGGAAGTGAATCCTTTTTGTTGTTGTTGTTTTCACTCATGTCCTTGGCGCCCTTATCTGAACATTCACAGACCAACGGAAACAGGGTCTCCACTTGTGATGGCAAACCTTCCTCCTGACTGTTTGTGGTTGATATGATGAGATCGGACAGGCTAGATCTTTGTGGGCTATACTCAGCCTTGTCTCAGGATGGTAAGTTGGTGGTTGAAGATATCCCTCTAGTGGTGTGGGGGCTGTGCTTTGGCAAAGTGGGTGGGGTTATATCCTTCCTGTTTGGCCCTGTCCGGGGGTGTCCTCGGATGGGGCCACAGTGTTTCCGGACCCCTCCTGTCTCAGCCTCCAGTATTTATGCTGCAGTAGTTTGTGTCAGGGGGCTGGGGTCAGTTTGTTATATCTGGAGTACTTCTCCTGTCCTATTCGGTGTCCTGTGTGAATCTAAGTGTGCGTTCTCTAATTCTCTCCTTCTTTCTTTCTCTCTCTCGGAGGACCTGAGCCCTAGGACCATGCCCCAGGACTACCTGACATGATGACTCCTTGCTGTCCCCAGTCCACCTGGCCATGCTGCTGCTCCAGTTTCAACTGACCTGAGCCCTAGGACCATGCCCCAGGTGTCACGGTTTTCATATGGTAAAGGAGAGTCGGACCAAACTGCAGCGTGTATATTGCGATCCATGTTTAATCAAACAACGTAAACACGAATAAACACAAACACTACAAAACAAGAAAACTAAACGAAAACTGAAAACAGCCTATACTTGTGTCAACTAACACAGCACAAGGACATCAAGACACTCAGGACAATCACCCACAATACAACCAAAGAATATGGCTGCCTAAATAAGGTTCCCAATCAGAGACAACGATAAACACCTGCCTCTGATTGAGAACCACTTCAGACAGCCATAGACTCTCCTAGAACACCCCACTAAGCTACAATCCCACTAAGCTACACACCACATACAAAAACCCATGTCACACCCTGGCCTGACCAAATACATTAAGAAAAACACAAAATAATTCGACCAGGGCGTGACAGAACCCCCTCCCTAAAGTGCGGACTCCCGAACGCACCTCAAATCAATAGGGAGGGTCCGGGTGGGCGTCTGTCCATGGTGGCGGCTCCGGCGCGGGACGTGGACCCCACTTCACAATTGTCTTAGTCCGCCTTATTGTCCGCCTCCATGGCTTTCTCAACATGGCCACCCTTATCAATGACCCCACTGGACAGAGGGGCAGAACCTCTGGACAGAGGGGCTCTGGCGCCTCTGGGTTGAGGGGCAGCAGCGCCGGACAGGCGGCAGACTCCGGCAGCAGCGCCGGACAGGCGGGAGACTCCGGCCGCAGCGCCGGACGGAGGCAGCAGCAGCGCCGGACAGGCGGGAGACTCCGGCAGCAGCGCCGGACAGGCGGGAGAATCCGACAGCGCAGGAGAGGCGAGGCGCACTGTAGGCCTGATGCGTGGTGCTGGCACTCGTGGTACTGGGCCGAGGACACGCACAGGAAGCCTGGTGCGGGGAGCTGCTACCGGAGGGCTGGAGTGTGGAGGTGGTACTGGGTAGACCGGACCGTGCAGGCGCACTGGAGCTGTTGAGCACCGAGCCTGCCCAACCTTACCTGGTTGAATACTCTCGGTCGCCCTGCCAGTGCGGCGAGGTGGAATAGCCCGCACTGGGCTATGTAGGCGACCGGAGACACCGAGCGCAAGGCTGGTGCCATGTAAGCCGGCCCAAGGAGACGCACTGGAGACCAGATGCGTAGAGCCGGCTTCATGGCATTTGGCTCGATGCTCTCAGCCTCCAGCTATTACCGCACCGGGCTATGCACCCGCACTGGGGACACAGTGCGCACCACTGCATAACACGGTGCCTGCCCGGTCTTTCTAGGGTAAGCACAGGGAGTTTGCGCAGGTCTCCTACCTGGCGTAGCCATACTCCTGTAAGCCCCCCCCAATAAATTTTTGGGGCTGATTCCTGGGCTTCCATCCACGTCGCTGTCCTGCCTCCTCATACCTTTCTCTCCTTTTTACCGCCTTTAGTTCCTCCAGGACTACCTGGCGGATGATATTCCCCTGGTTTAGCCCAGGGTCCTCTCCCGTCAAGAATTTCCTCCCATGTCCAGAAATCCTTATTGCGCTTCTCCTCTTTGGGCTGCTCCTGCCTGTTGACAGCTGCTTGGTCCTGTGGTGGGTGATTCTGTCACAGATTTCATATGGTGAAGGAGAGTCGGACCAAACTGCAGCGTGTATATTGTGATCCATGTTTAATCAAACAACGTAAACACGAATAAACACAAACACTACAAAACAATAAATTAAACGAAAGCCGAAAACAGCCTATACTTGTGTCAACTAACACAGCACAAGGACATCAAGACAACCAGGACAATCACCCAAAATACAACCAAATAATATGGCTGCCTAAATATGGTTCCCAATCAGAGACAACGATAAACACCTGCCTCTGATTGAGAACCACTTCAGACAGCCATAGACTCTCCTAGAACACCCCACTAAGCTACAATCCCACTAAGCTACACACCACATACAAAAACCCATGTCACACCCTGGCCTGACCAAATACATTAAGAAAAACACAAAATAATTCGACCAGGGCGTGACAGAACCCCCTCCCTAAAGTGCGGACTCCCGAACGCACCTCAAATCAATAGGGAGGGTCCGGGTGGGCGTCTGTCCATGGTGGCGGCTCCGGCGCGGGACGTGGACCCCACTTCACAATTGTCTTAGTCCGCCTTATTGTCCGCCTCCATGGCTTTCTCAACATGGCCACCCTTATCAATGACCCCACTGGACAGAGGGGCAGAACCTCTGGACAGAGGGGCTCTGGCGCCTCTGGGTTGAGGGGCAGCAGCGCCGGACAGGCCGGAGACTCCGGCAGCAGCGCCGGACAGGCGGGAGACTCCGGCAGCAGCGCCGGACAGGCGGGAGACTCCGGCAGCAGCGCAGGCGGGAGAATCCGAGCGCAGGAGGCGCACTGTAGGCCTGATGCGTGGTGCTGGCACTCGTGGTACTGGGCCGAGGACACGCACAGGAAGCCTGGTGCGGGGAGCTGCTACCGGAGGGCTGGAGTGTGGAGGTGGTACTGGGTAGACCGGACCGTGCAGGCGCACTGGAGCTGTTGAGCACCGAGCCTGCCCAACCTTACCTGGTTGAATACTCTCGGTCGCCCTGCCAGTGCGGCGAGGTGGAATAGCCCGCACTGGGCTATGTAGGCGACCGGAGACACCGAGCGCAAGGCTGGTGCCATGTAAGCCGGCCCAAGGAGACGCACTGGAGACCAGATGCGTAGAGCCGGCTTCATGGCATTTGGCTCGATGCTCAATCTAGCCCGGCCGATACGCGGAGCTGGAATATACCGCACCGGGCTATGCACCCGCACTGGGGACACAGTGCGCACCACTGCATAACACGGTGCCTGCCCGGTCTTTCTAGCCCCCCGGTAAGCACAGGGAGTTTGCGCAGGTCTCCTACCTGGCGTAGCCATACTCCCTGTAAGCCCCCCCCCAATAAATTTTTGGGGCTGATTCCCGGGCTTCCATCCACGTCGCTGTCCTGCCTCCTCATACCAGCGCCTCTCCGTTTTTACCGCCTTTAGTTCCTCCTTGGGGCGGCGATATTCCCCTGGTTTAGCCCAGGGTCCTCTCCCGTCGAGAATTTCCTCCCATGTCCAGAAATCCTTATTGCGCTTCTCCTCTTTGGGCTGCTCCTGCCTGTTGACACGCTGCTTGGTCCTGTGGTGGGTGATTCTGTCACAGATTTCATATGGTGAAGGAGAGTCGGACCAAACTGCAGCGTGTATATTGTGATCCATGTTTAATCAAACAACGTAAACACGAATAAACACAAACACTACAAAACAATAAATTAAACGAAAGCCGAAAACAGCCTATACTTGTGTCAACTAACACAGCACAAGGACATCAAGACAACCAGGACAATAACCCAAAATACAACCAAATAATATGGCTGCCTAAATATGGTTCCCAATCAGAGACAACGATAAACACCTGCCTCTGATTGAGAACCACTTCAGACAGCCATAGACTCTCCTAGAACACCCCACTAAGCTACAATCCCACTAAGCTACACACCACATACAAAAACCCATGTCACACCCTGGCCTGACCAAATACATTAAGAAAAACACAAAATACTTCGACCAGGGCGTGACACCAGGACTACCTGACATGATGACTCCTTGCTGTCCCCAGTCCACCTGGCCATGTTGCTTCTCCAGTTTCAACTGTTCTGCCTTACTATTATTTGACCATGCTGGTCATTTATGAACATTTGAACATCTTGGCCATCTTGCACAGCCAGAAGAGGATGTTCTGTTATAATTCTCTCTTTCTTTCTCTCTCTCCAGCCCAAGGGCACAGGATGACTTGACATGATGAAGTCCCCAGTCCACCTGACTTGGCAGTTTCAACTGGTCTGCCACATATCCTGGTTCCTCTGTTATAATCTCCACCCGGCACAGCCAGAAGAGGTTTCTGGTTTCCTAGGTTTTGGCCTTTCTAGGGAGTTATTCCTAGCCACCGTGCTTCTACACCTGCATTGCTTGCTGTTTGGGGTTTTAGGCTGGGTTTCTGTACAGCACTTTGAGATATCAGCTGATGTACGAAGGGCTTTATAAATAAAATTTGATTTGATTGATTTGCTACAGTCCCCAGCTGTAAACGGCCTTCCAAAGCAGATCACATATCATCTTTAAGCTCATAATGCACACACACACACACACACACGCACACACACACACACACACACACACACACACACACACACAGAACACACACACGAATAGAGATCTTACAGTTTAATTTTACCAAAAAAACACAGGTTGCAACAAATGAGAACTTCAACTGAACAGGTTATAAATAACAAGAGTTAACCATGTTAAATCACACACATATCCCCATGTGACTGAAGGAATGGAAGCTTGTTGTGTGCAACAGGAACAAATGGAATGCAACACACAAACATATGCAAATGTGTTTAAACACAGCACTGTCATCTATAGGTAACACACACACACACACACACAGCCACACACAGAATAGTATACTGGGGTCCGTATTTCTCAAAACTCTAAATAGAGATCTTTTGGTTTTTAGTTTAATTTTACCAAAAAAACTGCCAGGTTGCAATTGTAAATGAGAACTTCAACTGAAGAGGTTATAAAGTAACAAGAGTTAAGGTTTTCATGTTAAATCAGCCATATATCCCCATGTGACTGAAGGAATGGAAGCTTGTTGTGTGCAACAGGAAGGGGAAATGGAATGCAAGTTTCACGAAAAATATGCAAATGTGTTTAAACATTTGTAGCCTGTCTATCTATAGGTAACAGGGTTGACGTGTACAACCAGCTCTCACAGCCTCACGTCAGAATTAGAGGCTCATCCGTATTTCTCAAAACTCTAAAGTTGTTGCAAATGACACATTTTGAAGTTTTTAAGGTTATGTTTAGGTATTAACTCTGAATGGTTACGGTAAGGGTTAAGGTTTGGGCTTAAAACCAAAAATCTAAAAAACAACTTTCTATCGCTGGATTCAAACTTGCAAATTTGGAATCAGAACAGATGCTTACGCCTATCCACCATCCCCATCCACAATACCCTAGCAACACCCATGCCCATCCAGAATTCCCTAGCAACACCCATCCCCATCCTCAATTCCCTAGCAACACCCATCCCCATCCCCAATGCCCTAGCAACACCCATCCCCATCCCCAATCCCCTAGCAACACCCATCCCCATCCCCAATGCCTTAGCCACACCCATCCCCATCCACAATGTCCTAGCAACACCCATCCCCAATGCCATAGCAACACCCATCCCCAATGCCATAGCAACACCCATCCACATCCACAAATCCCTAGCAACACCCATCCCCATCCACAATTCACTAGCAACACCCATCCCCAACCACAATGCCCTAGCAACACCCATCCCCATCCCCAATGCCCTAGCAACACCCATCCCCATCCACAATTCCCTAGCAACACCCATATAACTAAATCACAAATCACACAAAGAATCGTCTTCAGAATGACTTTGTCAAAGCAAGAACATCACTAGGGGTTAACAATGACAGGGGAACACTTGGAGAATTACATGAGGGTTAAGTGGGTTAAACATTTTCCTGGAAGTCGGGAAAAACTTGACGAGGGAAATGTCAAAATGCAGATTTCTTTGGCCTGTTTTTATTCATATATAAAATTTTAAAAGAGCTGCTTCATTGAATTTTCCATGTGGTCTATATTAAAGGGCACTTCATTTTAATATAACAACCTTTTTACATTCTATACTGGTGCACAAGTTCTACTTAAAATATCAAGGGGACACATAACTTATTCTATTTATGGATCGACCCACATGAAAAATAAAGAACTGATCGATCTGTTGTCAAACAGTGGAGAAATGTACTTCCACTGAACATAACATACAGTCAGGTATTCATGAATAGTAATACATAGGGCTAACAATGCTCATTGGGATTTGAATAGTAATAGTAATGAATAGTAATGCTCATTGGGATTTGAATTGGGCCATCAGCTGTAGCATAGTGGGTTATGAATTGGGCCATCAGCTGTAGCATAGTGGGTTATGAATTGGGCCATCAGCTGTTGCATAGTGGGTTATGAATTGGGCCATCAGCTGTGGCATAGTGGGTTATGAATTGGGCCATCAGCTGTGGCATAGTGGGTTATGAATTGGGCCATCAGCTGTGGCATAGTGGGTTATGAATTGGGCCATCAGCTGTGGCATAGTGGGTTATGTAGTGGGCCATTAGCTGTAGCATAGTGGGTTATGTAGTGGGCCATGAGCTGTAGCATAAATCAAATCAAATCAAATCAAAGTTTTTTGTATTTTATTTTTATTTTATTTAGCAGATGTTAATGCCAGGTAGGAAATGTTGAGAACAAGTTCTAGTTTGCAATGCAGTGATAACCAAGATAAAACTAACAGTTCCAAAACTACTGTCAGATACACATGGAATAAACAATTAACATGTAATAAGGATATAGAAAAAATGGTACAGTCTATATACAAGTAAAAGGCATGAGGAGGTATACATATGAGATACAGTTTTGACAAATTAAACAAAGTGGATAGTTAAAGTGGCTAGTGTCATACAGGTGTTAGATATTGGATGCAAAAGATGTTGCAGAAAAATAAATAAATAAAAACATATGAGATGAATAATGTAGGGTAAGTAACATTATATAAGGTAGCATTGTTTAAAGTGGCTAGTGATATATTTACATCATTTCCCATCAATTCCCATTATTAAAATGGCTGGAGTTGGTCAGTGTCAATGAAAGTCTCAGCAGCCACTCAATGTTAGTGGTGGCTATTTTAACAGTCTGATGGCCTTGAGATAGAAGCTGTTTTTCAGTCTCTCGGTCCCAGCTTTGATGCACCTGTTGGCTTTGGATGATCAGTGGGATGAACAGGCAGTGGTTCGGGTGGTTGATGTCCATCGTGACCAGTGATCTTTGAGATGGCCTTTCCTGTAACATGGACTGGTGTAGGTGACCTGGAGGCAGGTAGTTTGCCCCCGGTGATGCGTTGTGCAGTCCTCACTACCCTCTGGAGAGCTTACGGTTGAGTGGCGGGGTGGTATAAGGCGGTGATGACAAAAGATGGCCAGGATGCTCATCCAGTTTGCATCTGTAGATGTTTGTGAGTGCATTTTGGTGACAAGCCGAATTTCTTCAGCCTCCTGAGGTTGAAGGCTTTGTTTTTGCTTGATTTGATTTTCGGAATGTTTAGAAGGTACTTATAGATGTCCACATATTCAAGGTCGGAACCATCCAGGGTGGCGCTGCTGCGCCTTCTTGCAGTCTAGACAGCTGTCAGTGTGAGTGGACCAATTCAGTTTGTCTGTGATGTGTATGCCGAGGAACTTAAAACTAGCTATTTCCACTACTGTTCCATCGATGTGGATAGGGGAAGGTGTTCCCTCTGCTGTTTCCTGAAGTCCACAATCATCTCCTTAGTTTTGTTGACGTTGAGTGTGAGGTTATTTTCCTGACACCACACTCCATAGGGCCCTCACCTCCTCCCTGTAGGCCGTGGATCGTTGTTGGTAATCAAGCCTACCACTGTTGTGTCGTACCAGCAAACTTGATGATTGAGTTGGAGGCGTGCTGTGGCACGCAGTCGTAGTGAACAGGGAGTACAGGAGAGGGCTCCGATTTGACACCCTTGTGGGCCCTGCGTGTTGAGGATCAGCAGGGAGGAGATGTTGTTGCCTACCCTCACCACCTGGGGCGGCCCGTCAGGAAGTCCAGTACCCAGTTGCACAGGGCGGGGTCGAGACCCAGGGTCTAGAGCTTGATGATAAGAATATGGAGGGTACTATGGTGTTGAATGCCGAGCTGTAGTCGATGAACAGCATTCTCACATAGGTATTCCTCTTGTCCAGGTGGGTTAGGGCAGTGTGCAGTGTGGTTGAGATTGCATCGTCTGTGGACCTATTTGGGCGGTAAGCAAATTGGACAGGGTCTAGGGTGTCAGGTAGGGTGGAGGTGATATGGTCCTTGACTAGTCTCTCAAAGCACTTCATGATGACGGAAGTGAGTGCTATAGGGCGGTAGTCGTTTAGCTCAGTTACCTTAGCTTTCTTGGGAACAGGAACAATGGTGGCCCTCTTGAAGCATGTGGGAACAGCAGACTGGTATAGGGATTGATTGAATATGTCCGTAAACACACCGGCCAGCTGGTCTGCGCATGCTCGGAGGGCGCGGCTAGTGGGTTATGAATTGGGCCATCAGCAGTAGCATAGTGGGTTATGTAGTGGGCCATGAGCTGTAACATAGTGGGTTATGTAGTGGGCCATCAGCTGTAATATAGTGGGTTATGTAGTGGGCCATCAGCTGTAGCATAGTGGGTTATGAATTTGGCCATCAGCTGTAACATAATGGGTTATGTAGTGGGCCATCAGCTGTAACATAGTGGGTTATGTAGTGGGCCATCAGCTGCAGCATAGTGGGTTATGAATTGGGCCATCAGCTGTAACATAGTGGGTTATGTAGTGGGCCATCAGCTGTAACATAGTGGGTTATGCAGTGGGCCATCAGCTGTAACATAGTGGGTTATGTAGTGGGCCATCAGCTGTAACATAGTGGGTTATGTAGTGGGCCATCAGCTGTAACATAGTGTGTTATGTAGTGGGCCATCAGCTGTAACATAGTGGGTTATGTAGTGGGCCATCAGCTGTAACATAGTGGGTTATGTAGTGGGCCATCAGCTGTAACATAGTGGGTTATGTAGTGGGCCATCAGCTGTAACATAGTGGGTTATGTAGTGGGCCATCAGCTGTAACATAGTGGGTTATGTAGTGGGCCATCAGCTGTAACATAGTGGGTTATGTAGTGGGCCATCAGCTGTAACATAGTGGGTTATGTAGTGGGCCATCAGCTGTAGCATAGTGGGTTATGAATTGGGCTATCAGCTGTAACATAGTGGGTTATGTAGTGGGCCATCAGCTGTAGCATAGTGGGTTATGAATTGGGCCATCAGCTGTAACATTGTGGGTTATGTAGTGGGCCATCAGCTGTAGCATAGTGGGTTATGAATTGGGCCATCAGCTGTGGCATAGTGGGTTATGTATTGGGCCATCAGCTGTGGCATAGTGGGTTATGTATTGGGCCATCAGCTGTAGCATAGTGGGTTATGAATTGGGCCATCAGCTGTAGCATAGTGGGTAATGTATTGGGCCATCAGCTGTAGCATAGTGGGGTATGAATTGGGCCATGAGGGGTAGCATAGTGGGTTATGTAGTGGGCCATTAGCTGTAGCATAGTGGGTTATGTAGTGGGCCATGAGCTGTAGCATAGTGGGTTATGAATTGGGCCATCAGCAGTAGCATAGTGGGTTATGTAGTGGGCCATGAGCTGTAACATAGTGGGTTATGTAGTGGGCCATCAGCTGTAACATAGTGGGTTATGTAGTGGGCCATCACCTGTAGCATAGTGGGTTATGAATTGGGCCATCAGCTGTAGCATAGTGGGTTATGAATTGGGCCATCAGCTGTAACATAGTGGGTTATGTAGTGGGCCATCAGCTGTAGCATAGTGGGTTATGAATTGGGCCATCAGCTGTAACATTGTGGGTTATGTAGTGGGCCATCAGCTGTAGCATAGTGGGTTATGAATTGGGCCATCAGCTGTGGCATAGTGGGTTATGTATTGGGCCATCAGCTGTGGCATAGTGGGTTATGTATTGGGCCATCAGCTGTAGCATAGTGGGTTATGAATTGGGCCATCAGCTGTAGCATAGTGGGTTATGTATTGGGCCATCAGCTGTAGCATAGTGGGGTATGAATTGGGCCATGAGGGGTAGCATAGTGGGTTATGTAGTGGGCCATTAGCTGTAGCATAGTGGGTTATGTAGTGGGCCATGAGCTGTAGCATAGTGGGTTATGAATTGGGCCATCAGCTGTAACATAGTGGGTTATGTAGTGGGCCATCAGCTGTAACATAGTGGGTTATGTAGTGGGCCATCAGCTGTAGCATAGTGGGTTATGAATTGGGCCATCAGCTGTAGCATAGTGGGTTATGAATTGGGCCATCAGCTGTAACATAGTGGGTTATGTAGTGGGCCATCAGCTGTAGCATAGTGGGTTATGAATTGGGCCATCAGCTGTAGCATAGTGGGTTATGAATTGGGCCATCAGCTGTAGCATAGTGGGTTATGTATTGGGCCATCAGCTGTAGCATAGTGGGGTATGAATTGGGCCATGAGGGGTAGCATAGTGGGTTATGTAGTGGGCCATTAGCTGTAGCATAGTGGGTTATGTAGTGGGCCATGAGCTGTAGCATAGTGGGTTATGAATTGGGCCATCAGCTGTAACATAGTGGGTTATGTAGTGGGCCATGAGCTGTAGCATAGTGGGTTATGAATTGGGCCATCAGCTGTAACATAGTGGGTTATGTAGTGGGCCATCAGCTGTAACATAGTGGGTTATGTAGTGGGCCATCAGCTGTAGCATAGTGGGTTATGAATTGGGCCATCAGCTGTAGCATAGTGGGTTATGAATTGGGCCATCAGCTGTAACATAGTGGGTTATGTAGTGGGCCATCAGCTGTAACATAGTGGGTTATGTGCTCCTTTCGCGACAGCTCTGCAGTAGGGGTTAAAACAGAGGTGGGCAAACTTTTTGACTCACGGGCCACAATGGGTTCTAAAATTTGACAGAGGGTCCGGGCCAGGAGCATTTGGAGGGAGTGTTTGGGCCGGATATACTAAAGCATTAAATGTAGTGTGTGCAAACCTCATAGCACAGTAAGAACACTACAACCCAATGTATTAACTGTCTTTCAAATGTGAAAAATAGCCCTTATCAGTTAATAAATTTGTCTCAAGGAATATGCAAGATATGGCATTTACATACTATTTCGCAGATACTGGGAGGAGGAAATGTAAATAGATTAAAATAACATACGCACTGTTATTTTATCAAGATTGCGTCTGTTTTTAATAAGTTTCAATCGAAGGTGCAAAGTTAAAGAAATCAACATTTATTGAAAAATGGAATCACTTTCAACATTCAAAACATATTATTACACAACGAAATACTCAAGCTCAATAATATCTACTTGTGTTAAACTCCGCAAAATCATGGATGGATTGTCCTGACCGCGCGCTCTACAAACTCGCCACGGACGCCCTCGCCTTCACGCGCAAACAGTACACGTGTATCGTTGCCTTGGTACTTGACTCTTGAATTGCAGTTTGTCGGTGAAAAAAGTTCTGTTGACTCTGTAAATTAGCTGCCAATCTCTGAGCAGTAGCCGCCCGTTCTTGTGCTGACTGCTTGCTAGCATAGTTTGCATGCTTCGTGGCAAAGTGATGGCTGATATTG
The DNA here is from genome assembly GCF_021184085.1 of Oncorhynchus gorbuscha. Lineage (NCBI taxonomy): Eukaryota > Metazoa > Chordata > Actinopteri > Salmoniformes > Salmonidae > Oncorhynchus > Oncorhynchus gorbuscha. The sequence goes on along the minus strand of NC_060173.1, from coordinate 114,397,454 downwards.
TACTCTTTGAAAACCGCAACAGCTTCTTGGCATATCAGACATACAGCCATTGATCGGACTTCAGTGAAGAAGTATTTTGTTGTCCACTCCTTATTAAACACTCGGCATTCGCTGTCCACTTTCCTTCTCTTTGGTCCGCTCATTTTCACAGAAGGGCTTAATGGTGACGTGAAACGAAGTGAAAATTAAAGTGAAGTAAAGAGAAATACGCGCCACTCCAACAACGGTCAATGTGTTTTGAGTGCGCCATCTATTGGGGAAACGTGGGCATTGCAGGGAAAGGGGAAAAAACCAGGTTTTTACTATAATTTGGACAAGTTCGGCGGGCCGGATTAAAAAGCCTAACGGGCCGTATGTGGCCCGCAGGCCGTAGTTTGCCCATGTCTGGGTTAAAAGTTGCAGAATAAGGTAGATATAGCATCTTAGAAAGAGACATACATCTTTTAATTTATTCATTTCATTTAACCAGGCAAGTCAGTTAACAACAAATTCTGATTTACAATGACGGCCTCCGCCCGGCCGACGCTGGGCTAATTGTGCACCACCCTATGGGACTCCCAATCACAGCCGATGTGATACAGCCTGGACTTGAACCAGGGACTGTAGTGACACCTCTTGCACTGAGATGCAGTGCCTTAGACCACTGCGCCAGTTGGGAGCCCTGAATGCTGAATGTACTGTACATTTAAATCATCAGTCATGTGGTACATATATATGCCATTTAGCAGACGCTTTTATCCAAAGCGACTTACAGTCATGTGTGCATACATTCTACGTATGGGTGGTCCCGGAAATCGAACCCACTACCCTGGCGTTACAAGCGCCATGCTCTACCAACTGAGCTACATGTCATATATTATGACTGATATAGTAATGGAGAAGAAACTGAACATATTTAGGTTAAAGGAACAGCAGCGTGAGACAAAACAAGTGCATTGAAGGTTCCATGCAATGTTTCCTCAAACTGTTTTTTGGCACCGAGCAAATTTTTGGTCTTGTTGAGGGCAAACTTGAACATTGTGAAAAGTCTGTGCAAATTCCAACGTGCTTTTTCTGTGAACACTGAGGATGTAACAGTGGCCATGTTGGGGCGGAAGTGGTTAGAGTGTAGGGGCGGCAGGTAGACTAGTGGTTAGAGTGTAGGGGCGGCAGGTAACCTAGTGGTTAGAGTGTAGGAGTGGCAGGTAGCCTAGTGGTTAGAGTGTAGGGGCGGTAGGTAGCCTAGTGGTTAGAGTGTAGGGACGGCAGGTAGACTAGTGGTTAGAGTGTAGGGGCGGCAGGTAGCCTAGTGGTTAGAGTGTAGGGGCGGCAGGTAGCCCAGTGGTTAGAGTGTAGGGGCGGTAGGTAGTCTAGTGGTTAGAGTGTAGGGTCAGCAGTGGTTAGAGTGTAGGGTCGGCGGTATTTAGAGTGTAGGGTCGGCAGTATTTAGAGTGTGGGGTCGGCAGTATTTAGAGTGTAGGGTCAGCAGTGGTTAGAGTGTAGGGTCGGCAGTGGTTAGAGTGTAGGGTCGGCAGTGGTTAGAGTGTAGGGTCGGCAGTATTTAGAGTGTGGGGCCAGTAACTGAAATGTTGCTAGATCGAATCCCCGAGTTGACATGGTAGAAATCTGTTGTTCTGCTCCTGAACAAGGCAGTTAACCCTCTGTTCCTAGACCAGTTAACCCACTGTTCCTAGGCCGTTATTGTAAACAAGAATTTGTTATTAACTGACTTCCCTAGTTAAATAAAGGTTAAATAAATGTAGGCTAATGTGGCTTTTTATCATAATGTAGACCTACCAGAGTGGCCTACCATTCAACCTACAGCAGCGCACAATGCATGGTGTTCAATGGAGGCCTAGACTTTGAGGGGAAAAAACACACAGGACTTGACATTAACCTGTTTATCCACTTGTCCTTGAGACAAGGAGGTTACTGAAAATGTTGTTGTGTTGTTTGACGCAATTACCTGACTTGCTTTTAGAAATGTATACGTTTCCCTATTGCTGACTACAAATGATCTTTAACTGGGATAATAACTCACTAACTAGCAAAGGATATGAACAAAATGTGCACACGTGGCTACACGCAGCTCTCACTTTGATCTCAAAACAAGCACATCTACTCACTACCGCTCATGCTGTAAACTCAGTCCAGTTCAAAGTGAATGGGGCAGATCCATATATGGCAATGGTCTATTTGTAAATAGGTCTACTGCAGCTCTGATTGGTTATGCCACACCGGTCTGTATAGAGTACGGCTGCGTAGTCATTGCAATAGAATCCTACTCCGATGTGTTCTGCCTACAACAAAATATCTAGCATAGTTTGTTTTGTTTCAGGTATGTTACATTGAAAGTGACTAATATTGCATTGATTCGATCACAATTGCACACAGTGAAGGGAAACGTTGATAGTGTTAACAGGGAAAATGCTAGAACTGAAAGGTTGCTAGATCGAATCCCCGAGCTGACAAGGTAAAAATCTGTTGTTTCTGAGTCAATGCTACTCCGATGTGTTCTGCCTACAAAAAAACATCTTGCATGGTTTGTTTAAAAAAAACATATATTTATGTTTTTTATCCCCTTTTTCATAGTATCCAATTGTTACCATAGTTACTATCTTGTCTCATCGCTACATCATCAAAGGTCGAGAGACATGCGTCCTCTGAAACACAACCCAACCAAGACGCATTGCTTCTTAATTAACACAGCGAGCATCCAAGCCAGCCAAACCAATGTGTCGGAGGAAACACCTGGCGACCTTGGTTAGCGCGCACCTGCCACAGGAGTCGCTGGTGTGCGATGAGACAATGATATCCCTACTGGCCAAACCCTCCCGAACCCGAACGAAGTTGGGCCAATTGTGCATGGCCCCAAGGACCTCCCAGTCGCGACAGTTGCGACAGAGCCTGGGCACGAACCCAGAGTCTCTGGTGGCACAGCTGCAGTGCAGTGCCCTTAACCACTGCGCCACCCGGGTGGCCCAAGATCACTTTTCTGAGTCAAAAAGCAAACTGAGATCTACTGCGCAGATATTTTTTTAACGTGACTTAAAAAATGTAAGCCTATGCAACAATAACCAATTAGAAACAGTTCTGTAGCAATGAGGTTTGTGCAGTAAACTACAGGCCCGATACATTATCACTGCATATTGGCTTTGCTTCAATTGCCCTGCCAATGCATTGTTGTTGGGCCATTAAAAAATACGTATTTTTCCTCATTTTGAGATAGGCTATATAATCACACCGTAAAAGATCTGTTGTTGTATTACGTGTGAAGCACAGCTGAGTGAGCTTTTTATTTTTATTTTACAGGGCTGATGGTACCTGCATCTGATGGTCAATCTCAGCAGAGGGAGAGAGCAGAGCTCCACTCTCCCTTTCCTCCACTGACACTGACCAAAAAGGGACACCGTCTTCCAGCTGATTGGCCTGAACTCGAGGCATACTGATTTATTTTTGCCTCGTGCACAAATTCATGTTGTTTACTCGTATGAACAGAGAAAGTAAAATATTGTTCGATATGAAAAAAAAAACACGCCGCTAATAACAACAACAACGCAGGCCTATAAACACCCTTTCCTCCTCATTCATTACTGCTGCACTGCTCGTTGTAGCGCTGAGTGGAAATAGGAACAACGCGCATTTTATGGCTTATAAATGTGTTGAATACAAAGTGTTGACAGTGCTGAGTAAGAACTTACACATAAACTCACTCATAAAAACAACATTCGTTGACAGTCTCTCTCTCTAGTCGTGGTTTTAAAATATCACAGTATCAACTTTCGCTGTAGCTTACTTTCTCGCCTGCTACGTTACAGCAGACACCGACATCTGAGCCATCCGGTTGGTCAGCGGTGGCCCTGTAGTGCGCTTGATTTGCTCTATGGGCCCGCCGGGAAGAGGTAGAGTTTGTGACTTCAGACACGTGAAATGGTTCAACATGGCAACAGTTGGCCTACTTGGGCCGCGGACAGCTGAATATGGTGCACCTACCGACAACAGGTGGCCTACTTGGGGCGCAGGACAGCTGAATATGGTGCACCTACCGACAACAGTTGGCCTACTTGGGGCGCAGGACAGCTGAATATGGTGCACCTACCGACAACAGTTGGCCTACTTGGGGGCGCAGGACAGCTGAATATGGTGCACCTACCGACAACAGTTGGCCTACTTGGGGCGCAGGACAGCTGAATATGGTGCACCTACCGAGAACAGGTGAATGAAAAGTTCAGGGGAATAAAAAGCTGAAACATATAAAAGAAGAATGTATTAATTGGATAACTCAATAGACAAGTATTTGGTTGTATTACACACAAACACAAACAGTACAGTAACATCCCAGAGTAGATCAGAGTAGAGTAGAGTAGAGTAGAGTAGAGTAGAGTAGAGTAGAGTAGAGTAGAGTAGAGTAGAGTAGAGTAGAGTAGAGCAGAGCAAAATAGAGAAGAAGAGTAGAGTAGAGTAGAGTAGAGTAGAGTAGAGTACAGTACAGTACAGTACAGTACAGTACAGTACAGTACAGTACAGTACAGTACAGTACAGTACAGTACAGTAGAGCAAAGTAGAATAGAGGGGTCAAAGAGATGTGAAGGACAGGAAAAGTATATTTATTTTCAAACCAGCCGTATCAGGACCATAAAAGGGCCATACCAGAGCAGGACAGGGACAAGCATTCGTCACTGGCATTAAATCCCCACCAGCCCACATCACTGTGCGTGCAAGCAAATCAGTCATGTTTAACATAAATAAACCTCTTGAGATACAACTCACCACTATAACTGTTCCTCTGGAGATACAACTCACCACTATAACTGTTCCTCTGTCTGGAGATACAACTCACCACTATAACTGTTCCTCTGTCTGGAGATACAACTCACCACTATAACTGTTCCTCTGTCTGGAGATACAACTCACCACTATAACTGTTCCTCTGCAGATACAACTCACCACTATAACTGTTCCTCTGTCTGGAGATACAACTCACCACTATAACTGTTCCTCTGGAGATACAACTCACCACTATAACTGTTCCTCTGGAGATACAACTCACCACTATAACTGTTCCTCTGGAGATACAACTCACCACTACGACTGTTCCTCTGTCTGGAGATACAACTCACCACTATAACTGTTCCTCTGGAGATACAACTCACCACTATAACTGTTCCTCTGGAGATACAACTCACCACTATAACTGTTCCTCTGGAGATACAACTCACCACTATAACTGTTCCTCTGGAGATACAACTCACCACTATAACTGTTCCTCTGGAGATACAACTCACCACTATAACTGTTCCTCTGGAGATACAACTCACCACTATAACTGTTCCTCTGGAGATACAACTCACCACTATAACTGTTCCTCTGGAGATACAACTCACCACTATGACTGTTCCTCTGTCTGGAGATACAACTCACCACTACAACTGTTCCTCTGGAGATACAACTCACCACTATGACTGTTCCTCTGTCTGGAGATACAACTCACCACTATAACTGTTCCTCTGGAGATACAACTCACCACTATAACTGTTCCTCTGGAGATACAACTCACCACTATAACTGTTCCTCTGGAGATACAACTCACCACTATAACTGTTCCTCTGGAGATACAACTCACCACTATAACTGTTCCTCTGTCTGGAGATACAACTCACCACTATAACTGTTCCTCTGGAGATACAACTCACCACTATAACTGTTCCTCTGGAGATACAACTCACCACTATAACTGTTCCTCTGTCTGGAGATACAACTCACCACTATAACTGTTCCTCTGTCTGGAGATACAACTCACCACTATAACTGTTCCTCTGTCTGGAGATACAACTCACCACTATAACTGTTCCTCTGTCTGGAGATACAACTCACCACTATAACTGTTCCTCTGTCTGGAGATACAACTCACCACTATAACTGTTCCTCTGTCTGGAGATACAACTCACCACTATAACTGTTCCTCTGTCTGGAGATACAACTCACCACTATAACTGTTCCTCTGTCTGGAGATACAACTCACCACTATAACTGTTCCTCTGTCTGGAGATACAACTCACCACTATAACTGTTCCTCTGTCTGGAGATACAACTCACCACTATAACTGTTCCTCTGTCTGGAGATACAACTCACCACTATAACTGTTCCTCTGTCTGGAGATACAACTCACCACTATAACTGTTCCTCTGTCTGGAGATACAACTCACCACTATAACTGTTCCTCTGGAGATACAACTCACCACTATAACTGTTCCTCTGGAGATACAACTCACCACTATAACTGTTCCTCTGTCTGGAGATACAACTCACCACTATAACTGTTCCTCTGTCTGGAGATACAACTCACCACTATAACTGTTCCTCTGGAGATACAACTCACCACTATAACTGTTCCTCTGTCTGGAGATACAACTCACCACTATAACTGTTCCTCTGGAGATACAACTCACCACTATAACTGTTCCTCTGGAGATACAACTCACCACTATAACTGTTCCTCTGTCTGGAGATACAACTCACCACTATAACTGTTCCTCTGGAGATACAACTCACCACTATAACTGTTCCTCTGGAGATACAACTCACCACTATAACTGTTCCTCTGGAGATACAACTCACCACTATAACTGTTCCTCTGTCTGGAGATACAACTCACCACTATAACTGTTCCTCTGTCTGGAGATACAACTCACCACTATAACTGTTCCTCTGGAGATACAACTCACCACTATAACTGTTCCTCTGTCTGGAGATACAACTCACCACTATAACTGTTCCTCTGTCTGGAGATACAACTCACCACTATAACTGTTCCTCTGTCTGGAGATACAACTCACCACTATAACTGTTCCTCTGTCTGGAGATACAACTCACCACTATAACTGTTCCTCTGTCTGGAGATACAACTCACCACTATAACTGTTCCTCTGTCTGGAGATACAACTCACCACTATAACTGTTCCTCTGTCTGGAGATACAACTCACCACTATAACTGTTCCTCTGTCTGGAGATACAACTCACCACTATAACTGTTCCTCTGTCTGGAGATACAACTCACCACTATAACTGTTCCTCTGTCTGGAGATACAACTCACCACTATAACTGTTCCTCTGTCTGGAGATACAACTCACCACTATAACTGTTCCTCTGTCTGGAGATACAACTCACCACTATAACTGTTCCTCTGTCTGGAGATACAACTCACCACTATAACTGTTCCTCTGGAGATACAACTCACCACTATAACTGTTCCTCTGGAGATACAACTCACCACTATAACTGTTCCTCTGTCTGGAGATACAACTCACCACTATAACTGTTCCTCTGTCTGGAGATACAACTCACCACTATAACTGTTCCTCTGGAGATACAACTCACCACTATAACTGTTCCTCTGTCTGGAGATACAACTCACCACTATAACTGTTCCTCTGGAGATACAACTCACCACTATAACTGTTCCTCTGGAGATACAACTCACCACTATAACTGTTCCTCTGTCTGGAGATACAACTCACCACTATAACTGTTCCTCTGGAGATACAACTCACCACTATAACTGTTCCTCTGTCTGGAGATACAACTCACCACTATAACTGTTCCTCTGGAGATACAACTCACCACTATAACTGTTCCTCTGTAGATACAACTCACCACTATAACTGTTCCTCTGTCTGGAGATACAACTCACCACTATGACTGTTCCTCTGTCTGGAGATACAACTCACCACTATAACTGTTCCTCTGGAGATACAACTCACCACTATAACTGTTCCTCTGTCTGGAGATACAACTCACCACTATAACTGTTCCTCTGGAGATACAACTCACCACTATAACTGTTCCTCTGTCTGGAGATACAACTCACCACTATAACTGTTCCTCTGGAGATACAACTCACCACTATAACTGTTCCTCTGTCTGGAGATACAACTCACCACTATAACTGTTCCTCTGGAGATACAACTCACCACTATAACTGTTCCTCTGTCTGGAGATACAACTCACCACTATAACTGTGTCTCTGCTCCCTGCAGTGCTGTCTATCTGTCTCAGCATCTTCTCTGCTGTCACTCTTTGCTTCTTCTTGTTCTCTGTCTATCTGTCTTCCTGTGTGTGTCCTAGATGAGTCTTGTGATGCCTTTGGGCGCCCTAGAGCAAAACAAGAGTCACACCTTTCCACAGCGGGGTCACATTAGTATGTAGCCCAAACAGTTTGGACGCCATAGACAGAAGACACTTTCATTATAGGAATCATGAGGATAATGTCCTTTACTGTTTGACCAAACCGTGGATGAAGCTGCATGAACAAAAGGTCATTTTGAGTGAGGTGACATGATGTAGAGTAAAATATGCTCTTTTTAGTAGGCTTTTCATCTTTAAATATCGATGATCTTGCCTTTGTAACTGATGAAAGAGTCGGAGCAGGTGTCTTTGTTTATGTCACATTTGACTTTGAATGTGAGTTTGTGTGACCTCAGCTCAGCCTATCAGAGAGAGGGGGATAGAGGGAGAGGAGAGAGGGAGAATAGAGGGAGAGGAGAGGGAGGGAGATAGATAGAGAGAGAGAGAGAGAGAGAGAGAGAGAGAGAGAGAGAGAGAGAGAGAGAGAGAGAGAGAGAGAGAGAGAGAGAGAGAGAGAGAGAGAGAGAGAGAGAGAGAGAGAGAGAGAGAGAGAAAAAGAAAGAGAGCGAGAGAGAGAGAGGAGGGGGGATAGATGGAGAGGAGAGAGAGCGAGAGCTAGAGCCAGAGAGAGAGGAGGGGGATACAGTGAGAGGAGAGAGAGGGAGATGAGGAGGGATAGAGAAAGGAGAGAGAGAGATAGAGAGAGGAAGGAGGGTAGATGAACATAATAAAGAGAGTGTGAGAGGAGGGGGGATAGAGAAAGAGGAGAGAGAGAGTAGAAGAGGGTAGAGGGAGAGGAGGGGGTCACTTCTGTTAATTATCTAGTTTCCTTGCTTTGTAAATGTTAACATTTACAAAGAGGAGAGAGAGAGGAGGGTATAGAGGGAAAGGAGATAACAAGAGAGAGACAGAAACACCTAGATCTGTCCCCAACCAAGGAGGGTCTACAGCAACACCTAGATCTGTCCCCAACCAAGGAGGGTCTACAGCAACACCTAGATCTGTCCCCAACCAAGGAGGGTCTACAGCAACACCTAGATCTGTCCCCAACCAAGGAGGGTGAACAGCAACACTTAGATCTGTCCCCAACCAAGGAGGGTCTACATCAGCACCTAGATCTAATGCACAGATTCTGTCTGACAATCAAAATCAGTACAATAAAAATAATGGTGTTCCAAAAAAGGTCCAGTTTGCAGGACCACAAATACAAATTCCATCTGGACACCGTTGCCCTAGAGCATACAAACAACTATACATACCACAGCCTAAACATCAGCGCCACAGGTAACTTCCACAAAGCAGTTAACGATCTGAGATACATTGTCATGCAGGTGAAAGAGGACCCAAAAGCGACTTGGCGAAAACAGAGTCTTTAATCCAGTAAAGTAAATACAAACAAAAAACACAACTTTCACTCGAAATGACGAGGACAAACTGGAGACTCGATCTTGAACAGCAGGTGAACAGCAGGTTGCCTCGGGAAGGCACTTGAACCAGACAGACTCAGACACCTGCTCACCACGCAGCATCTGAGGAAAACACGACACGACAGGGCGATACACAAACACAGCACGGTGAATTCTAGACAAGGAACCGACAGGACAGGAACGGAACACAAAGGAAGAAATAGGGACTCTAATCAGGGAAAGGATCGGGAACAGGTGTGGGAAGACTAAATGATTGATTAGGGGAATAGGAACAGCTGGGAGCAGGAACGGAACGATAGAGAGAAGAGAGAGCGAGAGAGTGAGAGAGGGAGGGGAGAGAGAGAGGGATAGAAAGAGGGAAAGAACCTAATAAGACCAGCAGAGGGAAACGAATAGAATGGGAAGCACAGGGACAAGACAAGATAATAAATGACAAAACATGACAGTACCCCCCACTCACCGAGCGCCTCCTGGCGCACTCGAGGAGGAATCCTGGCGGCAACGGAGGAAATCATCAATGAGTGAACGGTCCAGCACGCCCCGAGACGGAACCCAACTCCTCTCCTCAGGACCGTAACCCTCCCAATCCACTAAGTATTGGTGACCCCGTCCCGAGAACGCATGTCCATGATCTTATGTACCTTGTAAATAGGTGCGCTCTCGACAAGGACGGGAGGGGGAGGGAAGACGAACGGGGGTGCGAAGAAAGGGCTTGACACAGGAGACATGGAAGACAGGATGGACGCGACGAAGATGTCGCGGAAGAAGCAGTCGCACAGCGACAGGATTGACGACCTGGGAGACACGGAACGGACCAATGAACCGCGGAGTCAACTTACGAGAAGCTGTCGTAAGAGGAAGGTTGCGAGTGGAAAGCCACACTCTCTGGCCGCAACAATACCTTGGACTCTTAATCCTGCGTTTATTGGCGGCTCTCACAGTCTGTGCCCTGTAACGGCAAAGTGCAGACCTCACCCTCCTCCAGGTGCGCTCACAACGTTGGACAAACGCTTGAGCGGAGGGAACGCTGGACTCGGCAAGCTGGGATGAGAACAGAGGAGGCTGGTAACCCAGACTACTCTGAAACGGAGATAACCCGGTAGCAGACGAAGGAAGCGAATTGTGAGCGTATTCTGCCCAGGGGAGCTGTTCTGCCCAAGACGCAGGGTTTCTGAAAGAAAGGCTGCGGTATGCGACCAATCTGATTGGCCCTCTCTGCTTGACCGTTAGACTGGGGATGAAACCCGGAAGAGAGACTGACGGACGCACCAATCAAACGACAGAACTCCCTCCAAAACTGTGACGTGAATTGCGGGCCTCTGTCTGAAAGCGTCTAACGGGAGGCCATGAATTCTGAATACATTCTCGATAATGATTTGTGCCGTCTCCTTAGCGGAAGGAAGTTTAGCGAGGGGAATGAAATGTGCCGCCTTAGAGAACCTATCGACAACCGTAAGAATCACAGTCTTCCCCGCAGACAAAGGCAGACCGGTAATGAAGTCTAGGGCGATGTGAGACCATGGTCGAGAAGGAATGGGGAGCGGTCTGAGACGACCGGCAGGAGGAGAGTTACCCGACTTAGTCTGCGCGCAGTCCGAACAAGCAGCCACGAAACGGCGCGTGTCACGCTCCTGAGTCGGCCACCAAAAGCGCTGGCGAATAGACGCAAGAGTGCCTCGAACACCGGGATGACCAGCTAACTTGGCAGAGTGAGCCCACTGAAGAACAGCCAGACGAGTGGAAACAGGAACGAAAAGGAGGTTACTAGGACAAGCGGCGACGCAGTGTGCGTGAGTGCTTGCTTAACCTGTCTTTCAATTCCCCAGACTGTTAACCCGACAACACGCCCATAAGGAAGAATCCCCTCGGGATCAGTAGAAGCCACAGAAGAACTAAACAGACGGGATAAGGCATCAGGCTTGGTGTTCTTGCTACCCGGACGGTAAGAAATCACAAACTCAAACGAGCGAAAAACAACGGAGCTTGACGGGCATTAAGTCGTTTGGCAGAACGGATGTACTCAAGGTTCTTATGGTCTGTCCAAACGACAAAAGGAAGTCGCCCCCTCCAACCACTGTCGCCATTCGCCTAGGGCTAAGCGGATGGCGAGCAGTTCACGGTTACCCACATCATAGTTGCGCTCAGATGGCGACAGGCGATGAGAAAAATAAGCGCAAGGATGAACCTTATCGTCAGACTGGAAGCGCTGGGATAGAATGGCTCCCACGCCTACCTCTGAAGCGTCAACCTCGACAATGAATTGTCTAGTGACGTCAGGAGTAACGAGGATAGGAGCGGACGTAAAACGTTCTTTTAGAAGATCAAAAGCTCCTGGGCGGAACCGGACCACTTAAAACACGTCTTGACAGAAGTAAGAGCTGTGAGAGGGCAGCAACTTGACCGAAATTACGAATGAAACGCCGATAGAAATTAGCGAAACCTAAAAGCGCTGCAACTCGACACGTGACCTTGGAACGGGCCAATCACTGACAGCTTGGACCTTAGCGGAATCCATCTGAATGCCTTCAGCGGAAATAACGGAACCGAGAAAAGTAACGGAGGAGACATGAAAAGAGCACTTCTCAGACTTTACGTAGAGACAATTCTCTAAAAGGCGCTGTAGAACACGTCGAACGTGCTGAACATGAATCTCGAGTGACGGAGAAAAAATCAGGATATCGTCAAGATAGACAAAAACAAAGATGTTCAGCATGTCTCTCAGAACATCATTAACTAATGCCTGAAAAACAGCTGGCGCATTGGCGAGACCAAACGGCAGAACCCGGTACTCAAAATGCCCTAACGGAGTGTTAAACGCCGTTTTCCACTCGTCCCCCTCTCTGATGCGCACGAGATCGTAAGCGTTACGAAGGTCCAACTTAGTAAAGCACCTGGCTCCTGCAGAATCTCGAAGGCTGATGACATAAGGGGAAGCGGATAACGATTCTTAACCGTTATGTCATTCATCCTCGATAATCCACGCAGGGCGCAGAGTACCGTCCTTCTTCTTAACAAAAAAAACCCCGCCCCGGCCGGAGAGGAAGAAGGCACTATGGTACCGGCGTCAAGAGACACAGACAAATAATCCTCGAGAGCCTTACGTTCGGGAGCCGACAGAGAGTATAGTCTACCCCGAGGAGGAGTGGTCCCCGGAAGGAGATCAATACTACAATCATACGACCGGTGAGGAGGAAGGGAGTTGGCTCGGGACCGACTGAAGACCGTGCGCAGATCATGATATTCCTCCGGCACTCCTGTCAAATCGCCAGGTTCCTCCTGAGAAGTAGGGACAGAAGAAACGGGAGGGATGGCAGACATTAAACACTTCACATGACAAGAAACGTTCCAGGATAGGATAGAATTACTAGACCAATTAATAGAAGGATTATGACATACTAGCCAGGGATGACCCAAAACAACAGGTGTAAACGGTGAACGAAAAATCAAAAAAGAAATAGTCTCACTGTGGTTACCAGATACTGTGAGGGTTAAAGGTAGTGTCTCAAATCTGATACTGGGAAGATGACTACCATCTAAGGCGAACATGGGCGTAGGCTTCTCTAACTCTCTGAAAGGAATGTCATGTTTCCGAACCCATTCCATGAAACAACCCTCAGCCCCAGAGTCTATCAAGGCACTACATGTAGCACCCGAACCGGTCCAGCGTAGATGGACCGACAAAGTAGTACAGGATTTTGATGGAGAGACTTGAGTAGTTGCGCTCACCTGTAGCCCTCCGCTTACAGATGAGCTCTGGCTTTTACTGGACATGAATTAACAAAATGTCCAGCAACTCCGCAATAGAGGCACAGGCGGTTGGTGATCCTCCGTTCCCTCTCCTTAGTCGAGATGCGAATCCCTCCCAGCTGCATGGGCTCAGACTCTGAGCCAGAGGAGGGAGATGGTTGCGATGCGGAGCAGGGAAACACCGTTGATGCGAGCTCTCTTCCACGAGCCCGGTGACGAAGATCTACCCGTCGTTCTATGCGGATGGCGAGAGCAATCAAAGAGTCCACATCTGAAGGAACCTCCCGGGAGAGAATCTCATCCTTAACCACTGCGTGGAGTCCTCCAGAAAACGAGCAGCAGCGCCGGCTCGTTCCACTCACTAGAGGCAGTAAGAGTGCGAAACTCAATAGAATAATCCGTTATGGACCGTTCACCTTGGCATAAGGAAGCCAGGGCCCTAGAAGCCTCCCTACCAAAAACTGAACGGTCAAAAACCCGAATCATCTCCTCTTTAAAGTTCTGGAACCTGTTAGAGCAATCAGCCCTTGCCTCCCAGATAGCTGTGCCCCATTCTCGAGCCCGGCCAGTAAGGAGTGAAATGACGTAAGCAACCCGAGCTCTCTCTCTAGAGTATGTGTTGGGTTGGAGAGAGAACACAATCTCACACTGCGTGAGAAAGGAGCGGCACTCAGTGGGCTGCCCGGAGTAGCAAGGTGGGTTATTAACCCTAGGTTCTGGAGGCTCGGCAGGCCAGGAAGTAACAGGTGGCACGAGACGTAGACTCTGGAACTGTCCAGAGAGGTCGGAAACCTGAGCGGCCAGGTTCTCCACGGCATGGCGAGCAGCAGACAATTCCTGCTCGTGTCTGCCGAGCATGGCTCCTTGGATCTCGACGGCAGTGTAACGAGCGTCTGAAGTCGCTGGGTCCATTCCTTGGTCGGTTCCTTCTGTCATGCAGGTGAAAGAGGACCCAAAAGCGACTTGGCGAAAACAGAGTCTTTAATCCAGTAAAGTAAATACAAACAAAAAACACAACTTTCACTCGAAATGACGAGGACAAACTGGAGACTCGATCTTGAACAGCAGGTGAACAGCAGGTTTCCTCGGGAAGGCACTTGAACCAGACAGACTCAGACACCTGCTCACCACGCAGCATCTGAGGAAAACACGACACGACAGGGCGATACACAAACACAGCACGGTGAATTCTAGACAAGGAACCGACAGGACAGGAACGGAACACAAAGGAAGAAATAGGGACTCTAATCAGGGGAAAGGATCGGGAACAGGTGTGGGAAGACTAAATGATTGATTAGGGGAATAGGAACAGCTGGGAGCAGGAACGGAACGATAGAGAGAAGAGAGAGCGAGAGAGTGAGAGAGGGAGGGGGAGAGAGAGGGATAGAAAGAGGGAAAGAACCTAATAAGACCAGCAGAGGGAAACGAATAGAATGGGAAGCACAGGGACAAGACAAGATAATAAATGACAAAACATGACATACATGGCACGAAGGGCCTTCTGCCCCATCCAAAGGAACATCAAATTTGACAAATTCGACCCCATTGCCCTTTAGGATCTGGCTAAAAATACTTGAATCAGTTATAGAACCCATTGCTCTATACGGCTGTGAGGACTGGAGTCCGCTCACCAACCAAGAATTCACAAAATGGGACAAGCACCAAATTGAGACTCTGCAAGCAGAATTCTGCAAACATATCCAGAAAAGATCTGTTCAATTCTACAACCACCTAAAAGGAAGTGATTCCCAAACCTTTCCGAAACAAAGCCATCACCTACAGAGACATGAACCCGGAGAAGTGTCCCCTAAGCAAGCTGGTCCAGGGGGCTCTGTTCACAAACACAAACAGACCCCCACAGAGCCCCAGGACAGCAACACAAATGGACCCAACCAAATCATGAGAAAACAAAAAGATAGTTACTTGACACATTGGAATGAATTAACAACAACAAAAAATGGTGCAAACTAGAATGTTATTTGGCCCTAAACAGAGATTATACAGAATACCTGACCACTGTGACTGGCCCTAAACAGAGATTATACAGAATACCTGACCACTGTGACTGGCCCTAAACAGAGATTATACAGAATACCTGACCACTGTGACTGGCCCTAAACAGAGATTATACAGAATACCTGACCACTGTGACTGGCCCTAAACAGAGATTATACAGAATACCTGACCACTGTGACTGGCCCTAAACAGAGAGAACACAGTGGCAGAATACCTGACCACTGTGACTGGCCCTAAACAGAGAGAACACAGTGGCAGAATACCTGACCACTGTGACTGGCCCTAAACAGAGAGGACACAGTGGCAGAATACCTGACCACTGTGACTGGCCCTAAACAGAGAGTACACAGTGGCAGAATACCTGACCACTGTGACTGGCCCTAAACAGAGATTATACAGAATACCTGACCACTGTGACTGGCCCTAAACAGAGATTATACAGAATACCTGACCACTGTGACTGGCCCTAAACAGAGATTATACAGAATACCTGACCACTGTGACTGGCCCTAAACAGAGAGAACACAGTGGCAGAATACCTGACCACTGTGACTGGCCCTAAACAGAGAGAACACAGTGGCAGAATACCTGACCACTGTGACTGGCCCTAAACAGAGAGGACACAGTGGCAGAATACCTGACCACTGTGACTGGCCCTAAACAGAGAGTACACAGTGGCAGAATACCTGACCACTGTGACTGGCCCTAAACAGAGAGGACACAGTGGCAGAATACCTGACCACTGTGACTGGCCCTAAACAGAGAGAACACAGTGGCAGAATACCTGACCACTGTGACTGGCCCTAAACAGAGAGAACACAGTGGCAGAATACCTGACCACTGTGACTGGCCCTAAACAGAGAGTACACAGTGGCAGAATACCTGACCACTGTGACTGGCCCTAAACAGAGAGAACACAGTGGCAGAATACCTGACCACTGTGACTGGCCCTAAACAGAGATTATACAGAATACCTGACCACTGTGACTGGCCCTAAACAGAGAGAACACAGTGGCAGAATACCTGACCACTGTGACTGGCCCTAAACAGAGAGTACACAGTGGCAGAATACCTGACCACTGTGACTGACCCTAAACAGAGAGTACACAGCGGCAGAATACCTGACCACTGTGACTGGCCCTAAACAGAGAGTACACAGCGGCAGAATACCTGACCACTGTGACTGGCCCTAAACAGAGAGTACACAGTGGCAGAATACCTGACCACTGTGACTGGCCCTAAACAGAGAGTACACAGCGGCAGAATACCTGACCACTGTGACTGACCCTAAACAGAGAGTACACAGCGGCAGAATACCTGACCACTGTGACTGACCCTAAACAGAGAGTACACAGTGGCAGAATACCTGACCACTGTGACTGGCCCTAAACAGAGAGTACACAGCGGCAGAATACCTGACCACTGTGACTGACCCTAAACAGAGAGTACACAGCGGCAGAATACCTGACCACTGTGACTGGCCCTAAACAGAGAGTACACAGTGGCAGAATACCTGACCACTGTGACTGGCCCTAAACAGAGAGGACACAGTGGCAGAATACCTGACCACTGTGACTGACCCTAAACAGAGAGTACACAGTGGCAGAATACCTGACCACTGTGACTGACCCTAAACAGAGAATATACACAATACCTGACAACTGTGACTGACCCTAAACAGAGAGTATACAGTGGCAGAATACCTGTCACTGACCCAAAATGAAGGAAAACTTTGACGAAATACAGACTCAGTGAGCATAGCCTTGCTATTGAGAAAGGCCACCGTAGGCAGACATGGCTCTCAAGAGAAGACAGGCTATTTTCACACTGCCCACAAAATTAGGTGGAAACTGAGCTGCACTTCCTAACCTCTTGCCAAATGTATGACCATATTAGAGGCATATTTTCCTCAGATCGCACAGATCCACAAAGAATTTGAAAATAAATCCAGTTTTGATAAATTCCCATATCTGGGTGAAAATATCACAGTGTGCATTCACAACAGCAAGATTCGCGACCTGTTGCCACAATAATCTATCTTCAGAGTTGGTACTGCTAGGTGACCTAAACTGGGACATGCTTAATGCCGTCCTACAATCTAAGAAATTATCAAGTAATCTACCAGGTACAAACCTAAATCCGTAACCATGGGCAGCCTCTTAGATATCATCCTGACCAGCTTGCCCTCTGCTGTCGTCAACCAGGACCTCAGCGATCACTGCCTCATTGCCTGCATCTGTAATGATGCAGGCCACGATATGCAACTTTTCAGGGAAGTCGGGAACCAATATACTCAGTCAGTAAGGAAAGCTTATGCTTTTTCAAACAGAAATGTACAGAGAGAGAGAGAGAGAGAGAGAGAGAGAGAGAGAGAGAGAGAGAGAGAGAGAGAGAGAGAGAGAGAGAGAGAGAGGAGGGGTTAGAGGAAGAGAGAGAGAGAGAGAGATAGAGAGGGATAGAGGAGGGGGTTAGAGGAAGAGGAGAGAGAGAGTAGAGAGAGGGTAGAGGGAGGTAGAGGGAAGAGAGAATACATTTGTTGTCCGCCGAAAATAATAGAAAATAATTTTTAAAAATGTACTCGAACCACCCCTTTTATACAGCATACATATCATTAAGAATAATGCATATGTTTACGAAGCTCTCAACTTCTCTCATAGTACAGTACTCAGCAATAACCATGAGGAAAGGGAAATAACGAACCAGAAATAAATACCTTGATGCAAGTAGCAACACTTTGGATCTAGTTCTCGATATAATCTTTGATCCTGAAGTGAATAGGAAAGAGAGAAGATACAAGGGGTAGTTTTTGTCAGCGACGTCGGTTATAAAACGTCTTTTTTTCTGCGTCTAATCATCTACACAAATGAGATGGATATTGATTTGTTTGTATTAGCAGTTTTAGCCTCAGATGGTCATTGATTCTTGGGACTGACCAGAGAGAAGCTTGTGGGGTCAGCTTCTATTAGCAAATTGGAGTTTGTTGGTTATTCAGCATTTCTGCACATTCGGGGCAGCAGTACACACTTAACTGCTGTGCTGGATGCCAAGGCTTATAACATACGGCTTTATGGAACTCCCTGAGAAGGAGGAGATAAAGAGAGACAGAGAGAGAGAGTGAGAGAGGAAGAGAGAGAGAAAGATTAAACGAAGAGAGCAGCACCATAGCAGCACCCACCCGTAGCACGCGCTCCAGCAGGTATATCTCACTGGTCTCCCCCAAAGCCAATTCCTCCTTTGGTCGTCTTTCCTTCCAGTTCTCCAATGAGAATGACTGGAACGAACTGCAAAAATCTCTGAAGCTGGAGACTCATATCTCCCTCACTAGCTTTAAGCACCAGCTGTCAGAGCAGCTCACAGATCACTGCACCTGTACATAGCCCAACTGTAAACAGCCCATCTATCTACCTACCTCATCCCCATACTGTATTTATTTATTTATCTTGCTCCTTTGCACCCCAGTATCTCTACTTGCACATTCATCTTCTGCACATCTACCATTCCAGTGTTGTAATTGCTATATTGTAATTACTTCGCCACTATGGCCTATTTATTGCCTTAACTCCCTTATCTTACCTCATTTGCACTCACTGTATATATACTTTTTGTTTTCTTTTTGTTTTCATTTTGTTTTCTTTTTGTTTTCTGCGATGATGTCTACTCTATTATTGACTATGTTTTGTTTGTTCCATGTGTAACTCTGTGTTGTCGAATTGCTACGTTTTATCTTGGCCAGGTTGCAGTTGCAAATTATAACTTGTTTTCAACTTGTCTCTACCTGGTTAAATAAAGGTGAAATACACAATACTCTAATTGTCCCTTTACCCATCATGAGGTGGATACAACCTAGTCTACGAATGACAGTTTATAACACAGGTGCACACAGGTCGAGAGAAAATGGAAAATGTTGAGGCGACAGGCAGTGACACATCAAATCAAATCAAATTGTATTGGTCACATGGTTAGCAGATTATACTTGCATACTATTTTTTGTACAGATGAACGTGGTACCCTCAGGTGTATGGAAATGGCTCCCAAGGATGAACCAGAGTTGTGGAGGTCTACAATGTTTTGGGGAGGTCTTGGCTTGATTTTCCCATGATGTCAAGCAAAGAGGCACTGGGTTTGAAGGTAGACCTTGAAATACAGCCAAAGGTACACCTCCAATTGACTCAAATGATGTCAATTAGCCCATTAGAATCTTCATTTTCTGGAATTTTCTAAGCTGTTTAAAGGCACAGTCAACTAGTGGATGTACACTTCTGACCAAATGAAATTGTGATTCAGTGAATTATAAGTGAAATAACCAGTCAGTAAAAAATTGTTGTAAAAATGACTTGTGTCACGCACAAAGTAGATGTCCTAACCGACTTGCCAAACCTAGAGTTTGTTAACCAGAAATTTGTGGAGTGTTTGAAAAACAAGTTTTAATGACTCCAACATAGGTGTATGTAAACTTCCGACTTCAACTGTATATGATTTCCAGTTTGCATAGAGTCCAGTGAAGTTCCTTGAGGGTCGTCTTTGTGTCTGCTTGAGGGGGAATGTACACAGCTGTGACTATATCTGACGAGAATTCTCTTGGTTGGTAAAATGTCCGGCATTTGATTGTAAGGAATTCTAGGTCCGGTGGGCAAAAGAACTTGAGTCATTAATCATAAAGCCCCTTCCTCTTCCCAGAGAGGTGTTTATCTCTGTTGTCGCGATGCATGGAGAAGCCTGGTGGCTGAAACGATTCCAACAACATGAGAGTGTCATGTGTCCGTGAAACAGAGAATGTCACAATCTCTGATGTCTCTCTGGAAGGCAACCCTTACTGGGATTTCATCTACCTTGTTGTCAAGAGACTGGTATCCTCGGGAGCGGTGGACGATGTCCACGTCTACGGAGCCTGACCAGGAGGCCGCTCCGTCTGTCCCTTCTGTGTCGCCGTTGTTCTTGGGTCGAATACTGGGATTAGATCCATTGTCCTGGGTGATTGTCCGAAGAGAAAATCCGCTTTGGGGAAGTAGTATTCCTGGTCGTATTATTGGTAAGTTGACATTGCTCTTATATCCAATAGTTCTTCCCAGCTGTATGTAATAAGACTTAAGATTTCCTGGGTTAACAATGTAACAATGTCAAAAAACGAAATACTGCGTAGTTTCCTAAGTTCCCTAAGTGCTCAAAGCGAGGCGACCATCTCTGTCGACGCCATCTTGCATCATTGCTGAGGATTTGTGTTTATTTAATACGTTTTAGAATAAGGAACGTAACATAAGAAATTGTGAAAAAAAGTAAAGGGTTCTGACATTTTTCTGAAGGCACTGTGCCTTCGGAAATTATTCAGAACCTTCCAGATTTTGTTACGTTAGAGCCTTTTTCTATTCTACAACCTAGCCTATGAATGAAAGTGATCAACATAGGTGAACGCAGGTCGAAATAAACATTTTAGGTGACAGTGACATGGACAGACCGTGACACATTCAATAATGCCTCGCACACTCTTGCCTGCATCTAGCTCATATTGGATAAATTCAGGTATGTTCATTCCCGTTTCCTTCTGTTTCCTTCCATTTAAGAAACGTTTTTCAACAAAACCAGCAGAATGAACAGTTTACTTTCATAGCCAGATACAAACAGCTCCTTGTATTCCTTCCGCATCTATGCGCCCTCCCCCTCTCACCTTTTCCCTTCACTTATGGACTTCAAACACATCAGCTGTTGGTGACCAGGCGAGAAAAAAAAACTTTCCATGCCAAATATCATAACCGCTACACACAGCCTAAATCATCGTCACTATATTAGCTAAAGTAACATCATAGTCCCTTCATAGCTAATAGAGGTAACGTGTTAATAAACCGGCTACAATTATGCAGTACAGTCAGTAAGCAGTTTAGCAGTTACATCGACTGGCCCCGGTGGCAATACATTTGTAAAATAAAAAGCTTACCTTGACTTGGAAGAGTTCCAGTGTTGTGTTGGATAGTCATAGCCAGCTAGCTAACAAAGCATCCCTCTCTGTTTGAGCTAGGGAGTTAGAGTAGGCTAAACTAGCTAGCTAAATGTGCTACCTAAGAAATACAGATTGGCTGTGTACTGGTACAGTGATCGGTAAGCTGCTCTGACAGCTGATGATTAAAGTTAGAGAGGAAGATACAAGACTCCAGCTTCAGAGATTTTTGCAATACATTCCAGTCATTGGCAGCAGAGAACTGGAAGGAAACGCGGCCAAAGTAAGTGTTGGCTTTGGGGATGACCAGTGAAATATACCTGCTGGAGCGCGTGCTATCTCCTTGTCACCAATGGTTGCAGGGAATCTGTAAAAAAAATATATCCTCATTGTCTTTCCTGTCTTGTTGGAGCAGGCAAATACTGAACAGAAAATGACCATGGTGATGAATCAACTAGTTTAAGGCACCATTATCAAGTAGTTTGTGGTAGTCACTTAATTTACCGAGGTTAGCTAGCCATTTACCGAGGTTAGCTAGCCAGCTATTTGTCGTCCTTAACGTAGGTGACTCTGCTAGCTAGCCAACGCTAGCCAACGTCTTCTGTATAGAACTCAACTACCCGGTCGCATTCACAGGTAGTATCACATTTTCACTTCATTTCATTACAGTACAACGGTTTGATTTGTTTGATCGTAGCTAGCTACTTAGCTAGCTACATAGCCGTCTTTGTATCAAAGATAATTGTGTAGTCTAGAGCGATTTTCTAGGTTCGTTAGCCATCTATTGTCGTTCTTTTAACGCAACGTAACGTAAACAACACTGCTAGCTAGCCTGCTAGCCCCGAATAGCAACACTGCAGAAACTATTACACTCAACGGAACGACTTGATTAGTGTAGTGTCAACAACGCACCCACTGCCAGCTGGCCTACTTCAGCAGTACTGTATCATTTTAATCATTTTAGTCAATATGATTCTTGCTACGTAGCTTAACTTTCTGAACATTCGAGACGTGTAGTCCACTTGTCATTCCAATCTCCTTTGCATTAGCGTAGCCTCTTCTGTAGCCTGTCAACTATGTGTCTGTTTATCCCTGTTCTCTCCTCTCTGCACAGACCATACAAACGCTCCTCACCGCGTGGCCGCGGCCATCCTACTCTGGTGGTCCCAGCGCGCACGACCCACGTGGAGTTCCAGGTCTCCGGTAGCCTCTGGAACTGCCAATCTGCGGTCAACAAGGCAGAGTTCATCTCAGCCTATGCCTCCCTCCAGTCCCTCGACTTCTTGGCACTGACGGAAACATGGATCACCACAGACAACACTGCTACTCCTACTGCTCTCTCTTCGTCCGCCCACGTGTTCTCGCACACCCCGAGAGCGTCTGGTCAGCGGGGTGGTGGCACCGGGATCCTCATCTCTCCCAAGTGGTCATTCTCTCTTTCTCCCCTTACCCATCTGTCTATCGCCTCCTTTGAATTCCATGCTGTCACAGTTACTAGCCCTTTCAAGCTTAACATCCTTATCATTTATCGCCCTCCAGGTTCCCTCGGAGAGTTCATCAATGAGCTTGATGCCTTGATAAGCTCCTTTCCTGAGGACGGCTCACCTCTCACAGTTCTGGGCGACTTTAACCTCCCCACGTCTACCTTTGACTCTTTCCTCTCTACCTCCTTCCTTCCACTCCTCTCCTCTTTTGACCTCACCCTCTCACCTTCCCCCTACTCACAAGGCAGGCAATACGCTCGACCTCATCTTTACTAGATGCTGTTCTTCCACTAACCTCATTGCAACTCCCCTCCAAGTCTCCGACCACTGCCTTGTATCCTTTTCCCTCTCGCTCTCATCCAACACCTCCCACACTGCCCCTACTCGGATGGTATCGCGCCGTCCCAACCTTCGCTCTCTCTCCCCCGCTACTCTCTCCTCTTCCATCCTATCATCTCTTCCCTCCGCTCAAACCTTCTCCCACCTATCTCCTGATTCTGCCTCCTCAACCCTCCTCTCCTCCCTCTCTGCATCCCTTGACTCTCTATGTCCCCTATCCTCCAGGCCGGCTCGGTCCTCCCTCCCGCTCCGTGGCTCGATGACTCATTGCGAGCTCACAGAACAGGGCTCCGGGCAGCCGAGCGGAAATGGAGGAAAACTCGCCTCCCTGCGGACCTGGCATCCTTTCACTCCCTCCTCTCTACATTTTCCTCCTCTGTCTCTGCTGCTAAAGCCACTTTCTACCACGCTAAATTCCAAGCATCTGCCTCTAACCCTAGGAAGCTCTTTGCCACCTTCTCCTCCCTCCTGAATCCTCCGCCCCCTCCCCCCCTCCTCCCTCTCTGCAGATGACTTCGTCAACCATCTTGAAAAGAAGGATGACCTTCTTGATCCAAATCAGTCAGGTTTCAAGACTAGTCATTCAACTGAGACTGCTCTCCTCTGTATCACGGAGGCGCTCCGCACTGCTAAAGCTAACTCTCTCTCCTCTGCTCTCATCCTTCTAGATCTATCGGCTGCCTTCGATACTGTGAACCATCAGATCCTCCTCTCCACCCTCTCCGAGTTGGGCATCTCCGGCGCGGCCCACGCTTGGATTGCGTCCTACCTGACAGGTCGCTCCTACCAGGTGGCGTGGCGAGAATCTGTCTCCTCACCACGCGCTCTCACCACTGGTGTCCCCCAGGGCTCTGTTCTTGGCCCTCTCCTATTCTCGCTATACACCAAGTCACTTGGCTCTGTCATAACCTCACATGGTCTCTCTTATCATTGCTATGCAGACGACACACAATTAATCTTCTCCTTTCCCCCTTC
>NC_060173.1:114350708-114372931 GCF_021184085.1 Oncorhynchus gorbuscha | reverse complement strand
TTTCCCTTCACTTATGGACTTCAAACACATCAGCTGTTGGTGACCAGGCGAAAAAAAAACTTTCCATGCCAAATATCATAACCGCTACACACAGCCTAAATCATCGTCACTATATTAGCTAAAGTAACATCATAGTCCCTTCATAGCTAATAGAGGTAACGTGTTAATAAACCGGCTACAATTATGCAGTACAGTCAGTAAGCAGTTTAGCAGTTACATCGACTGGCCCGGTGGCAATACATTTGTAAAATAAAAAGCTTACCTTGACTTGGAAGAGTTCCAGTGTTGTGTTGGATAGTCATAGCCAGCTAGCTAACAAAGCATCCCCTCTGTTTGAGCTAGGGAGTTAGAGTAGGCTAAACTAGCTAGCTAAATGTGCTACCTAAGAAATACAGATTGGCTGTGTACTGGTACAGTGATCGGTAAGCTGCTCTGACAGCTGATGATTAAAGTTAGAGGAAGATACAAGACTCCAGCTTCAGAGATTTTTGCAATACATTCCAGTCATTGGCAGCAGAGAACTGGAAGGAAACGCGGCCAAAGTAAGTGTTGGCTTTGGGGATGACCAGTGAAATATACCTGCTGGAGCGTGCTATCTCCTTGTCACCAATGGTTGCAGGGAATCTGTAAAAAAATATATCCTCATTGTCTTTCCTGTCTTGTTGGAGCAGGCAAATACTGAACAGAAAATGACCATGGTGATGAATCAACTAGTTTAAGGCACCATTATCAAGTAGTTTGTGGTAGTCACTTAATTTACCGAGGTTAGCTAGCCATTTACCGAGGTTAGCTAGCCAGCTATTTGTCGTCCTTAACGTAGGTGACTCTGCTAGCTAGCCAACGCTAGCCAACGTCTTCTGTATAGAACTCAACTACCCGGTCGCATTCACAGGTAGTATCACATTTTCACTTCATTTCATTACAGTACAACGGTTTGATTTGTTTGATCGTAGCTAGCTACTTAGCTAGCTACATAGCCATTTATCTTTGTATCAAAGATAATTGTGTAGTCTAGAGCGATTTTCTAGGTTCGTTAGCCATCTATTGTCGTTCTTTTAACGCAACGTAACGTAAACAACACTGCTAGCTAGCCTGCTAGCCCCCGAATAGCAACACTGCAGAAACTATTACACTCAACGGAACGACTTGATTAGTGTAGTGTCAACAACGCACCCACTGCCAGCTGGCCTACTTCAGCAGTACTGTATCATTTTAATCATTTTAGTCAATATGATTCTTGCTACGTAGCTTAACTTTCTGAACATTCGAGACGTGTAGTCCACTTGTCATTCCAATCTCCTTTGCATTAGCGTAGCCTCTTCTGTAGCCTGTCAACTATGTGTCTGTTTATCCCTGTTCTCTCCTCTCTGCACAGACCATACAAACGCTCCTCACCGCGTGGCCGCGGCCATCCTACTCTGGTGGTCCCAGCGCGCACGACCCACGTGGAGTTCCAGGTCTCCGGTAGCCTCTGGAACTGCCAATCTGCGGTCAACAAGGCAGAGTTCATCTCAGCCTATGCCTCCCTCCAGTCCCTCGACTTCTTGGCACTGACGGAAACATGGATCACCACAGACAACACTGCTACTCCTACTGCTCTCTCTTCGTCCGCCCACGTGTTCTCGCACACCCGAGAGCGTCTGGTCAGCGGGGTGGTGGCACCGGGATCCTCATCTCTCCCAAGTGGTCATTCTCTCTTTCTCCCTTACCCATCTGTCTATCGCCTCCTTTGAATTCCATGCTGTCACAGTTACTAGCCCTTTCAAGCTTAACATCCTTATCATTTATCGCCCTCCAGGTTCCCTCGGAGAGTTCATCAATGAGCTTGATGCCTTGATAAGCTCCTTTCCTGAGGACGGCTCACCTCTCACAGTTCTGGGCGACTTTAACCTCCCCACGTCTACCTTTGACTCTTTCCTCTCTACCTCCTTCCTTCCACTCCTCTCCTCTTTTGACCTCACCCTCTCACCTTCCCCCTACTCACAAGGCAGGCAATACGCTCGACCTCATCTTTACTAGATGCTGTTCTTCCACTAACCTCATTGCAACTCCCCTCCAAGTCTCCGACCACTGCCTTGTATCCTTTTCCCTCTCGCTCTCATCCAACACCTCCCACACTGCCCCTACTCGGATGGTATCGCGCCGTCCCAACCTTCGCTCTCTCTCCCCCGCTACTCTCTCCTCTTCCATCCTATCATCTCTTCCCTCCGCTCAAACCTTCTCCCACCTATCTCCTGATTCTGCCTCCTCAACCCTCCTCTCCTCCCTCTCTGCATCCCTTGACTCTCTATGTCCCCTATCCTCCAGGCCGGCTCGGTCCTCCCTCCCGCTCCGTGGCTCGATGACTCATTGCGAGCTCACAGAACAGGGCTCCGGGCAGCCGAGCGGAAATGGAGGAAAACTCGCCTCCCTGCGGACCTGGCATCCTTTCACTCCCTCCTCTCTACATTTTCCTCCTCTGTCTCTGCTGCTAAAGCCACTTTCTACCACGCTAAATTCCAAGCATCTGCCTCTAACCCTAGGAAGCTCTTTGCCACCTTCTCCTCCCTCCTGAATCCTCCGCCCCTCCCCCTCCTCCCTCTCTGCAGATGACTTCGTCAACCATCTTGAAAAGAAGGTCGACGACATCCGATCCTCGTTTGCTAAGTCAAACGACACCGCTGGTTCTGCTCACACTGCCCTACCCTGTGCTCTGACCTCTTTCTCCCTCTCTCTCCAGATGAAATCTCGCGTCTTGTGACGGCCGGCCGCCCAACAACCTGCCCGCTTGACCCTATCCCCTCCTCTCTTCTCCAGACCATTTCCGGAGACCTTCTCCCTTACCTCACCTCGCTCATCAACTCATCCCTGACCGCTGGCTACGTCCCTTCCGTCTTCAAGAGAGCGAGAGTTGCACCCCTTCTGAAAAAACCTACACTCGATCCCTCCGATGTCAACAATTACAGACCAGTATCCCTTCTTTCTTTTCTCTCCAAAACTCTTGAACGTGCCGTCCTTGGCCAGCTCTCCCGCTATCTCTCTCTGAATGACCTTCTTGATCCAAATCAGTCAGGTTTCAAGACTAGTCATTCAACTGAGACTGCTCTCCTCTGTATCACGGAGGCGCTCCGCACTGCTAAAGCTAACTCTCTCTCCTCTGCTCTCATCCTTCTAGATCTATCGGCTGCCTTCGATACTGTGAACCATCAGATCCTCCTCTCCACCCTCTCCGAGTTGGGCATCTCCGGCGCGGCCCACGCTGGATTGCGTCCTACCTGACAGGTCGCTCCTACCAGGTGGCGTGGCGAGAATCTGTCTCCTCACCACGCGCTCTCACCACTGGTGTCCCCCAGGGCTCTGTTCTTGGCCCTCTCCTATTCTCGCTATACACCAAGTCACTTGGCTCTGTCATAACCTCACATGGTCTCTCTTATCATTGCTATGCAGACGACACACAATTAATCTTCTCCTTTCCCCTTCTGATGACCAGGTGGCGAATCGCATCTCTGCATGTCTGGCAGACATATCAGTGTGGATGACGGATCACCACCTCAAGCTGAACCTCGGCAAGACGGAGCTGCTCTTCCTCCCGGGGAAGGACTGCCCGTTCCATGATCTCGCCATCACGGTTGACAACTCCATTGTGTCCTCCTCCCAGAGCGCCAAGAACCTTGGCGTGATCCTGGACAACACCCTGTCGTTCTCAACCAACATCAAGGCGGTGGCCCGTTCCTGTAGGTTCATGCTCTACAACATCCGCAGAGTACGACCCTGCCTCACACAGGAAGCGGCGCAGGTCCTAATCCAGGCACTTGTCATCTCCCGTCTGGATTACTGCAACTCGCTGTTGGCTGGGCTCCCTGCCTGTGCCATTAAACCCTTCAACTCATCCAGAACGCCGCAGCCCGTCTGGTGTTCAACCTTCCCAAGTTCTCTCACGTCACCCCCTCCTCCGTTCTCTCCACTGGCTTCCAGTTGAAGCTCGCATCCGCTACAAGACCATGGTGCTTGCCTACGGAGCTGTGAGGGGAACGGCACCTCAGTACCTCCAGGCTCTGATCAGGCCCTACACCCAAACAAGGGCACTGCGTTCATCCACCTCTGGCCTGCTCGCCTCCCTACCACTGAGGAAGTACAGCTCCCGCTCAGCCCAGTCAAAACTGTTCGCTGCCCTGGCCCCCCAATGGTGGAACAAACTCCCTCACGACGCCAGGACAGCGGAGTCAATCACCACCTTCCGGAGACACCTGAAACCCCACCTCTTTAAGGAATAACTAGGATAGGATAAGTAATCCCTCTCACCCCCCCCCCCCTTAAGTTTTAGTGACTGTCCCACTGGATGTCATAAGGTGAATGCACCAATTTGTAAGTCGCTCTGGATAAGAGCGTCTGCTAAATGACTTAAATGTAATGATGTAATGTAATGTTAAATGGGTGCACATTTTGTTTTTTGACCTAACACAGCAAATTCAAATGATCAAAGCCTGATGATTACTTCATTCTTTGAATCAGCTGTGTAGAGCTAGCGCAAAAAACTAAATGTGCACCCCCACTGAGGTCCCGAGGACAGAGTTTGGGATACCCTGACATAGACTGACCCGGTGAATGAAGGTGAAAGCTATTTCACCTTATTGATGTTAACTGTTAAATCCACTTCAATCAGTGTAAATGAAGAGGAGACGTGTTAAAGAAAGATTTTTATGTCTTGAGACAATTGAGACATGGATTGGATATCTCAAGCTCAAGGATATCCAGTCAACTTGACACAGAGGTGGGAAGCATTGGAGTCAACATGGGCCAGTATCCCTGTGGAATGTTCCAACTGGATAGATAAGAATATGCCTACGTAGGTTACCTAACGTTTGTTTGCTAGCTAATTCGATTCAACTCTGACAAAGATATCGATAACTAACCCCCCGGGTGTTGGGTTAAATGCCGAAGACGCATTTCAGTTGAATGCATTCAGTTGTACAACTGACTAGGTATCCCCCCCTCCCCGTGCCTCTCTGATTCAGAGGGGCTGGGTTAAATGCCGAAGACGCATTTCAGTTGAATGCATTCAGTTGTACAACTGACTAGGTACCCCCGTGCCTCTCTGATTCAGAGGGGCTGGGTTAAATGCCGAAGACGCATTTAAATTGAATGCATTCAGTTGTACAACTGACTAGGTATCCCCCCCCCGTGCCTCTCTGATTCAGAGGGGCTGGGTTAAATGCCGAAGACACATTTCAGTTGAATTCATTCAGTTGTACAACTGACTAGGTATGGCTGGGTTAAATGCCGAAGACGCATTTAAATTGAATGCATTCAGTTGTACAACTGACTAGGTATCCCCCCCCTCCCCGTGCCTCTCTGATTCAGAGGGGTTGGGTTAAATGCCGAAGACACATTTCAGTTGAATGCATTCAGTTGTACAACTGACTAGGTATCTATCCATTTAACATTACATTTTTACATTTACATTTAAGTCATTTAGCAGACGCTCTTATCCAGAGCGACTTACAAATTGGTACATTCACCTTATGACATCCAGTGGGACAGTCACTTAACAATAGTGCATCTAAAACTTAGGGGGGGTGGGGTGAGAGGGATTACTTAACCTATCCTAGGTATTCCTTAAAGAGGTGGGGTTTCAGGTGTCTCCGGAAGGTGGTGATTGACTCCGCTGTCCTGGCGTCGTGAGGGAGTTTGTTCCACCATTGGGGGGCCAGGGCAGCGAACAGTTTTGACTGGGCTGAGCGGGAGCTGTACTTCCTCAGTGGTAGGGAGGCGAGCAGGCCAGAGGTGGATGAACGCAGTGCCCTTGTTTGGGTGTAGGGCCTGATCAGAGCCTGGAGGTACTGAGGTGCCGTTCCCCTCACAGCTCCGTAGGCAAGCACCATGGTCTTGTAGCGGATGCGAGCTTCAACTGGAAGCCAGTGGAGAGAACGGAGGAGCGGGGTGACGTGAGAGAACTTGGGAAGGTTGAACACCAGACGGGCTGCGGCGTTCTGGATGAGTTGAAGGGGTTTAATGGCACAGGCAGGGAGCCCAGCCAACAGCGAGTTGCAGTAATCCAGACGGGAGATGACAAGTGCCTGGATTAGGACCTGCGCCGCTTCCTGTGTGAGGCAGGGTCGTACTCTGCGGATGTTGTAGAGCATGAACCTACAGGAACGGGCCACCGCCTTGATGTTAGTTGAGAATGACAGGGTGTTGTCCAGGATCACGCCAAGGTTCTTGGCGCTCTGGGAGGAGGACACAATGGAGTTGTCAACCGTGATGGCGAGATCATGGAACGGGCAGTCCTTCCCCGGGAGGAAGAGCAGCTCCGTCTTGCCGAGGTTCAGCTTGAGGTGGTGATCCGTCATCCACACTGATATGTCTGCCAGACATGCAGAGATGCGATTCGCCACCTGGTCATCAGAAGGGGGAAAGGAGAAGATTAATTGTGTGTCGTCTGCATAGCAATGATAAGAGAGACCATGTGAGGTTATGACAGAGCCAAGTGACTTGGTGTATAGCGAGAATAGGAGAGGGCCAAGAACAGAGCCCTGGGGGACACCAGTGGTGAGAGCGCGTGGTGAGGAGACAGATTCTCGCCACGCCACCTGGTAGGAGCGACCTGTCAGGTAGGACGCAATCAAGCGTGGGCCGCGCCGGAGATGCCCAACTCGGAGAGGGTGGAGAGGAGGATCTGATGGTTCACAGTATCGAAGGCAGCCGATAGATCTAGAAGGATGAGAGCAGAGGAGAGAGAGTTAGCTTTAGCAGTGCGGAGCGCCTCCGTGATACAGAGGAGAGCAGTCTCAGTTGAATGACTAGTCTTGAAACCTGACTGATTTGGATCAAGAAGGTCATTCAGAGAGAGATAGCGGGAGAGCTGGCCAAGGACGGCACGTTCAAGAGTTTTGGAGAGAAAAGAAAGAAGGGATACTGGTCTGTAATTGTTGACATCGGAGGGATCGAGTGTAGGTTTTTTCAGAAGGGGTGCAACTCTCGCTCTCTTGAAGACGGAAGGGACGTAGCCAACGGTCAGGGATGAGTTGATGAGCGAGGTGAGGTAAGGGAGAAGGTCTCCGGAAATGGTCTGGAGAAGAGAGGAGGGGATAGGGTCAAGCGGGCAGGTTGTTGGGCGGCCGGCCGTCACAAGACACGAGATTTCATCTGGAGAGAGAGGGGAGAAAGAGGTCAGAGCACAGGGTAGGGCAGTGTGAGCAGAACCAGCGGTGTCGTTTGACTTAGCAAACGAGGATCGGATGTCGTCGACCTTCTTTTCAAAATGGTTCGCGAAGTCATCTGCAGAGAGGGAGGAGGGGGGGGAGGGGGCGGAGGATTCAGGAGGGAGGAGAAGGTGGCAAAGAGCTTCCTAGGGTTAGAGGCAGATGCTTGGAATTTAGCGTGGTAGAAAGTGGCTTTAGCAGCAGAGACAGAGGAGGAAAATGTAGAGAGGAGGGAGTGAAAGGATGCCAGGTCCGCAGGGAGGCGAGTTTTCCTCCATTTCCGCTCGGCTGCCCGGAGCCCTGTTCTGTGAGCTCGCAATGAGTCATCGAGCCACGGAGCGGGAGGGGAGGACCGAGCCGGCCTGGAGGATAGGGGACATAGAGAGTCAAGGGATGCAGAGAGGGAGGAGAGGAGGGTTGAGGAGGCAGAATCAGGAGATAGGTGGGAGAAGGTTTGAGCGGAGGGAAGAGATGATAGGATGGAAGAGGAGAGAGTAGCGGGGGAGAGAGAGCGAAGGTTGGGACGGCGCGATACCATCCGAGTAGGGGCAGTGTGGGAGGTGTTGGATGAGAGCGAGAGGGAAAAGGATACAAGGCAGTGGTCGGAGACTTGGAGGGGAGTTGCAATGAGGTTAGTGGAAGAACAGCATCTAGTAAAGATGAGGTCGAGCGTATTGCCTGCCTTGTGAGTAGGGGGGAAGGTGAGAGGGTGAGGTCAAAAGAGGAGAGGAGTGGAAAGAAGGAGGCAGAGAGGAAAGAGTCAAAGGTAGACGTGGGGAGGTTAAAGTCGCCCAGAACTGTGAGAGGTGAGCCGTCCTCAGGAAAGGAGCTTATCAAGGCATCAAGCTCATTGATGAACTCTCCGAGGGAACCTGGAGGGCGATAAATGATAAGGATGTTAAGCTTGAAAGGGCTAGTAACTGTGACAGCATGGAATTCAAAGGAGGCGATAGACAGATGGGTAAGGGGAGAAAGAGAGAATGACCACTTGGGAGAGATGAGGATCCCGGTGCCACCACCCCGCTGACCAGACGCTCTCGGGGTGTGCGAGAACACGTGGGCGGACGAAGAGAGAGCAGTAGGAGTAGCAGTGTTGTCTGTGGTGATCCATGTTTCCGTCAGTGCCAAGAAGTCGAGGGACTGGAGGGAGGCATAGGCTGAGATGAACTCTGCCTTGTTGACCGCAGATTGGCAGTTCCAGAGGCTACCGGAGACCTGGAACTCCACGTGGGTCGTGCGCGCTGGGACCACCAGAGTAGGGTGGCCGCGGCCACGCGGTGAGGAGCGTTTGTATGGTCTGTGCAGAGAGGAGAGAACAGGGATAAACAGACACATAGTTGACAGGCTACAGAAGAGGCTACGCTAATGCAAAGGAGATTGGAATGACAAGTGGACTACACGTCTCGAATGTTCAGAAAGTTAAGCTACGTAGCAAGAATCTTATTGACTAAAATGATTAAAATGATACAGTACTGCTGAAGTAGGCCAGCTGGCAGTGGGTGCGTTGTTGACACTACACTAATCAAGTCGTTCCGTTGAGTGTAATAGTTTCTGCAGTGTTGCTATTCGGGGCTAGCAGGCTAGCTAGCAGTGTTGTTTACGTTACGCTATGCGTTAAAAGAACGACAATAGATGGCTAGCGAACCTAGAAAATCGCTCTAGACTACACAATTATCTTTGATACAAAGACGGCTATGTAGCTAGCTAAGTAGCTAGCTACGATCAAACAAATCAAACCGTTGTACTGTAATGAAATGAAGTGAAAATGTGATACAACCTGTGAATGCGACCGGGTAGTTGAGTTCTATACAGAAGACGTTGGCTAGCGTTGGCTAGCTGTTGGCTAGCTAGCAGAGTCACCTACGTTAAGGACGACAAAAAGCTGGCTAGCTAACCTCGGTAAATTAAGATAATCACTCTAAGACTACACACTCTAAACCTAAACAACACAATTATCTTGGATACGATGATACGAAGACAGCAAAGACAGCTATGTAGCTAGCTAACACTAAACTAATCAAGTCGTTCAGTTGAGTGTAATAGTTTTCCCAGTGCAGCTAATCAGTGGACGTTAGCTAGCTGGCTAGTGAAGACTACGTTAGGACGGCGAAATACGATAATTACGCAATTATCTTTGATACAAAGACGGCTATGTAGCTAGCTGAGAAGAAATTGCTAGGATAAGACAAATCAAACCGTTGTGATATAATGACATATAATGAAAAAGTTATACTACCCGTTGGAGCGACGTGCAGATGCGACCACTCGCCCCCCCCCCGAGCCTCTCTGATTCAGAGGGGCTGGGTTAAATGCCGAAGACACATTTCAGTTGAATGCATTCAGATATACAACTGACTAGGTATCCCCCCCCCGAGCCTCTCTGATTCAGATGGGCTGGGTTAAATGCCGAAGACACATTTCAGTTGAATGCATTCAGATATACAACTGACTAGGTATCCCCCCCCCGTACCTCTCATTCAGAGGGGCTGGGTTAAATGCCGAAGACACATTTCAGTTGAATGCATTCAGTTATACAACTGACTAGGTACCCCCCCGTACCTCTCATTCAAATGGGCTGGGTTAAATGCCGAAGACACATTTCAGTTGAATGCATTCAGTTATACAACTGACTAGGTATCTCTCCCCCCCCCGTACCTCTCATTCGGAGGGGCTGGGTTAAATGCAGAAGACAGATTTCAGTTGAATGCATTCAGTTATACAACTGACTAGGTATCTACCCCCCCCGTACCTCTCATTCAGAGGGGCTGGGTTAAATGCCGAAGACACATTTCAGTTGAATGCCCCCTTTCCCCATTCTGATCTTACTGTAATGAAACTGTTAGTCATAATCAAGGGATTGGTTAGTTTAGCATTAGCTAGCTAGCATTCATATGCTAAAACAACATACAAATTATACATTTGTTTATCAACTTTTTATTTTAGGAGGGAAGGGTTGGTTATAGGTACAAAAACATCCCTAAAAATGGGTCGGGGTTACCTTCCTTTACAGAGTCAAGTGCTTTAAATGTTTATATGCTTCAACTGTTCCTTGACTAGCACCATTTATTCTCGCTGTCGATAATTCTAATGGTATAACTTCTAACAGTAACTGCTGGTTAAATGGGAGAGTGAGCCGGTAGCCATCTTAGAGACAACAAAAAAAAGATTTCGCAGCAGTGCTGTCTGCCAGAAGTAATCTCCTCTGATTGATTGAGAGATTTAAGCAGTTATCATCGTTAACTAACATAATACAATACACTTCAAAATTAATTTTGGAACTTTGCCCCAGAAGCATTTAACTCCCACATCATATGAAGGAATGTGTCAACCTGATTTAGGGGAAACATTGAATCATTGGTAGTTGGGGGCAATTTCAAAACATTTCCTTGTGTTAAATACAGTCTGTGAACAAACTGAAAATGTATAAGTCGATGGTGTCACATTAACTCCTGATGGTGTCACATTAACTCCCGATGGTGTCACATTAACTCCTGATGGTGTCACATTAACTCCCGATGGTGTCACATTAACTCCCGATGGTGTCACATTAACTCCCGATGGTGTCACATTAACTCCCGATGGTGTCACATTAACTCCTGATGGTGTCACATTAACTCCTGATGGTGTCACATTAACTCCCGATGGTGTCACATTAACTCCCGATGGTGTCACATTAACTCCCGATGGTGTCACATTAACTCCCGATGGTGTCACATTAACTCCCGATGGTGTCACATTAACTCCAGATGGTGTCACATTATCTCCCGATGGTGTCACATTAACTCCTGATGGTGTCACATTAACTCCCGATGGTGTCACATTAACTCCCGATGGTGTCACATTAACTCCCGATGGTGTCACATTAACTCCTGATGGTGTCACATTAACTCCTGATGGTGTCACATTATCTCCTGATGGTGTCACATTAACTCCCGATGCTCCTCTCCGGTGCTCGACGACAGGCACACCTGCCACCATCGTTACGCGCACCTGGACTCCCCTATAACTGTCACTCCCCTTGGTTCTTTTCCAGAGGCATTATTGACTCTGTTTCTGTTTCTGTTTGATGTTACACTTTTCCTGTTTCTTGTTTTGTACTATGTTCTATTTATTATTACATCTGCACTTCCTCTACTTGCTTCCCGACATCCCTGCGTACAAGTTGCAGATGGTTCCGATTTTGGGATGCTAAGGTTATATTGTTCATATTATGACCCGGTTAAAGGGTGGTTTAGATTAAATTAGATCTGTGCTCCATGTTTCTTGGGCTAGGCCCCTTTTTTTCTCAATTTACGCCTGAATGACGTGTCCAAAGTAAACTGCCTGTTGCTCAGGCCCTGAAGCCAGGATATGCATTTAATTGGTACCATTGGAAAGAAAACACTTTGACGTTTGCAGAACTGTTAAAATAATTAATGAGAATATAATGTAATAATAATGTAGGAGAATATAACACAATAGATATGCTAGGAGAACATCCAAAGAAAAACCAACCAGAGTTTTTTTGAGAGGTGTGTGTAAACTTCCGACTTCAACTGTATGTGAGTGAGTGAGTGAGATGTGAGTAAAAATCCTGAAATAAGTGTTTTCATCAATCTAGATTGTAGCCGGTAGCAACAAGAACAACCGCTGTGATGTGTGTGGACCCAAGAAGACACAGGACACATGAATCAAGTGCAAGAATTACATTTGCAATACACACACACACACACAGTAAAACTCTGTCCCTCAAGTGGTGTGCTGACCGGCCTTAATTTTGTATTCAATTGGGCTCATTTATCATTTCCATAAATCACAGTATGTAAAACATGTCCTTTC
Source organism: Oncorhynchus gorbuscha (assembly GCF_021184085.1). Classification (NCBI taxonomy): domain Eukaryota; kingdom Metazoa; phylum Chordata; class Actinopteri; order Salmoniformes; family Salmonidae; genus Oncorhynchus; species Oncorhynchus gorbuscha. Next base: position 114,360,932 of record NC_060173.1, on the reverse strand, counting down.
AATTTGTTCAGTTTAAACCAATAAACATCAATAGTGATGAAAACCTTGTTTCATTGTAGCTCAGTTGGTAGAGCATGGCGCTTGTAATGCCAGGGTAGTGGGTTCGATCCCCGGGACCACCCATACGTAGAATGTATGCACACATGACTGTAAGTCGCTTTGGATAAAAGCGTCTGCTAAATGGCATATATTATTATTATTTATTATATTAGTTTTATTTGTTCAAGATAAACATGATTATTCCACCAATGTCTTGATTATAATTGACTTATATCAATTACAAGCAATATAGACAGCGTACATGCTTAATATTTGCCAATTACCTCTGTTAGATCACTTTTATCAACTAAAACCTTATTTGTTTTTTACAAAATGAAATTGGGGTTCGTCTAAATCTGTTGGCTCATCCCCTTGAGCCTCCTTGGCAGTGGAAAACCTGTTTTGCTTCTGGAAGGTCAAGATGAGTTTTGCCGGATAGATGACACAACATCTCAGGTGTTTAGAATTTAAAATGTGTTTAAAATTTGATTTGATTTGATGTGTTTAGCTTGCTTAGCTGGGCTCTCACCTCACTCTAGGTCAACACTCAGATCTGGGTAGATGCTTATCCTCTTCTCCACATAGGTCAGAGCCCCGGATTCCCGCGTCAAGGCGAACAATTTGTCGTTTCACTTCAAAACTGTGGGCTTGTACACTCATACACCGAGATCCGTTCAGGTGCTTTTTATCGCCATGGGACCCAGCTACTCTGCCCAAACAGTTCATAGGATGGATTATTCATGAAGGATGTTGGCAGCTTCAACACATGTTTCGAGTCCTGTGACCCACACATTTTAATTTAAGGTAATGATTTTTGAGGGATTCAGTTTTCTATTTAGGAGATCAATTTCCACCTTCTAGTTTCCAGGTCAGGGAGTCGCCCCTCTTGTCAAATCGGCTGCTGTCTCCAAACTTTCCATTTTAGTTGAGTAGGAATCCACTATAGAAGTGAGCAGGTCTAGAGATTAATTTATCGGTTTTAATTGCAAGTCGAAGGCAGAGGTAATTTCCTCGAAAGGTATTGTGTTGTCGGGTGTTGAGAGCCATCATGTTCCCACAGCTGAATGGTGGATGGACAGAATATACCAGCCATGTTCCCACAGATGAATGGTGGATGGACAGAATATACCAGCCATGTTCCCACAGATGAATGGTGGATGGCAGAATATACCAGCCATGTTCCACAGCTCAATGGTGGATGGACAGAATATACCAGCCATGTTCCCACAGCTGAATGGTGGATGGACAGAATATACCAGCCATGTTCCCACAGCTCAATGGTGGATGGACAGAATATACCAGCCATGTTCCACAGCTGAATGGTGGATGGACAGAATATACCAGCCATGTTCCCACAGCTCAATGGTGGATGGACAGAATATACCAGCCATGTTCCCACAGCTCAATGGTGGATGGACAGAATATACCAGCCATGTTCCCACAGCTCAATGGTGGATGGACAGAATATACCAGCCATGTTCCACAGCTGAATGGTGGATGGACAGAATATACCAGCCATGTTCCCACAGCTGAATGGTGGATGGACAGAATATACCAGCCATGTTCCCACAGCTCAATGGTGGATGGACAGAATATACCAGCCATGTTCCCACAGCTCAATGGTGGATGGACAGAATATACCAGGCATGTTCCCACAGCTGAATGGTGGATGGACAGAATATACCAGCCATGTTCCCACAGCTCAATGGTGGATGGACAGAATATACCAGCCATGTTCCACAGCTGAATGGTGGATGGACAGAATATACCAGCCATGTTCCACAGCTGAATATCTTTATGTACATATTCTTTATCCCCTTACACTTGTGTCTATAAGGTAGTAGTTTTGGAATTGTTAGCTAGATTACTTGTTGGTTATTACTGCATTGTCGGAACTAGAAGCACAAGCATTTCGCTACACTCGTATTAACATCTGCTAACCATGTGTATGTGACAAATAACATTTGATTTGATTTTATTTGGATGGATAGAATATACCAGATGCCGGAGAGAAATAGACCTGCTATTGTTCCTTGTAATGCAGTGAACATCTTACTGTGATGTAATATGTTTCCAACTATTTGAAAATTTGTTTGTTAATTCATAGTTATTTTCCAAAAGGAAGCCACAAGAAAGCATCAAATTTAAATGAATGCCTCCGGGACTCGAAAACAGTTCTCCGTTCTCATAAAAACCTATTGTGTTTTGTCTAGGGCAACAATTTCATGAAGGACGATACCAGCCTGAGAATTAGTCTTTTGAGCTAATATGCTACAAATACACATCAGCGAGCATTCATCAACATAAAGTTACACAGCTGGTTGCATTCGGTGCTTTTAAGACAACTAGGAAATCAGGGGTAAAAAAATAGATCCTGTGTACTCTTCTAACATGTCAGGGAACTGTCTTATTTGGGACACCATACAACGGGAAGATAACTAACATGTACCAGCAGATAACATGCTGATAGCTACAGTATCTGTATTGATGTACCAGCAGATAACATGCTGACAGCTACAGTATCTGTATTGATGTACCAGCAGATAACATGCTGATAGCTACAGTATCTGTATTGATGTACCAGCAGATAACATGCTGACAGCTACAGTATCTGTATTGATGTACCAGCAGATAACATGCTGATAGCTACAGTATCTGTATTGATGTACCAGCAGATAACATGCTGATAGCTACAGTATCTGTATTGATGTACCAGCAGATAACATGCTGATAGCTACAGTATCTGTATTGATGTACCAGCAGATAACATGCTGATAGCTACAGTATCTGTATTGATGTACCAGCAGATAACATGCTGATAGCTACAGTATCAGCTGGAATTAAATAGAATGAAATACAAGTGTAATATTTGCACATTGTTATATTAGCAGGACACTGCTTCAGCAGTATTGTTGATTCTACATGGAACTTGGTAGTTATCAAAACACTTTGTTGAGAATCTCTACAAAAGTTCAGCAAATCTGCGCTCATATCATATTAGTCTGTAGGCTGCTGAACCTCCTGGAGGAAGCTGGGTCAGTAGCTACAGAGAGGTAAGAGAAGAGTTCCATCCTCCTGCATCTGCCTGGAGTTATTGAACTCTACCTGCAGTTATTAAACTCTACCTGCAGTTATTGAACTTTGCTTGGAGTTATTGAACTCTACCTGGAGTTATTGTACTATGCTTGGAGTTATTGAACTCTACCTGCAGTTATTGAACTCTGTCTGGAGTTATTGAACTCTTCCTGGAGTTATGGAATTCTACCTGGAGTTATTGAACTATGCCTGCAGTTATTGAACTCTGCCTGGAGTTATTGAATTCTACCTGGAGTTATTGAACTCTGCCTGGAGTTATTGAACTCTGCCTGGAGTTATTGAACTATGCTTGTAGTTATTGAACTATGCCTGTAGTTATTGAACTCTGCCTATAGTTATTGAACTATGCTTGCTGGACCCATGAGGCCAACTCTCATATCCAGGATGCAGTGTCATAGACTCCACCCCCTCCTGTCATATCCAGGATGCAGTGTCATAGACTCCACCCCTCCTGTCATATCCAGGATACAGTGTCATATACTCCACCCCTCCTGTCATATCCAGGATGCATTGTCATAGACTCCACCCCTCCTGTCATATCCAGGATGCAGTGTCATAGACTCCACCCCTCCTGTCATATCCAGGATGCAGTGTCATAGACTCCACCCCTCATGTCATATCCAGGATGCAGTGTCATAGACTCCACCCCTCCTGTCATATCCAGGATGCAGTGTCATAGACTCCACCCTTCCTGTCCTATCCAGGATGCAGTGTCATAGAATCCACCCCTCCTGTCATATCCAGGGTGCAGTGTCATAGACTCCACCCCTCCTGTCATATCCAGGATGCAGTGTCATAGACTCCACCCCTCCTGTCACATCCAGGATACAGTGTCATAGGCTCCACCCCTCCTGTCATATCCAGGATGCAGTGTCATAGACTCCACCCCTCCTGTCACCTGACTGCATCTGTCCATTACCTGCAATACATTACATAGATGGAAGGGACTTCATCAGCCACTGGAGACTTGAAGACAGAACCTCAGAAGGCCATGCTAGTTCTGGGACAGCTGAAGGCCATGCTAGTTCTGGGACAGCTGAGGGTCATGCTAGTTCTGGGACAGCTAAAGGCCATGCGGACACTGAGCACGGTTACATGCACACAAGAATGTGATTATTGTGAATAGTCGGTTAAATATAATAGTTTGTTTAAAACGTTTACATGCTTTGCAAGAAGAATGATTTCCCTAATAATCTTGTTTACATGGGACACATCTGAAATCAGACTACTGATGGGACTTTTGATAAGTGCAGAAAATTGCCGATCAACATAAACCTTCTACAACAGTGTACCATGTTATTTTTGCGAAGACTACTTGATTCTGAGTTCAGACATATGATGTTTTTATCTGAAAACTCTTTATAAGATGCATGCTTTCAGTTTTTCGGAACTCACTTCATTTACGCATAAGAGGAAAGCTTTTGCTACCTGGTGCTGGCACATAGATTAATAACACCACTGGAATGCAGATTAATAACACCACTGGAACGGAAATTAATAACACCACTGGAACACAGATTAATAACACCACTGGAACAGAGATTTAAAAACACCACTGGAACGCAGATTAAAACACCACTGGAACGCACATTAATAACACCACTGGAACGCAGATTAAAACACCACTGGAATGCAGATTAAAACACCACTGGAACACAGATTAATAACACCACTGGAATGCAGATTAATAACACCACTGGAACGCAGATTAAAAAACACCACTGGAACGCAGATTAATAACACCACTGGAAAGCAGATTAATAACACAACTGGAACGCAGATTAAAAACACCACTGGAACGCAGATTAAAAAACACCACTGGAACGCAGATTAAAAACACCACTAGAAAGCAGATTAATAAACACCACTGGAACGCAGATTAAAAACACCACTGGAACACAGATTAATAACACCACTGGAACGCAGATTAATAACACCACTGGAACACAGATTAATAACACCACTGGAACACAGATTAATAACACCACTGGAACGCAGATTAATAACACCACTGGAACACAGATTAATAACACCACTGGAACGCAGATTAATAACATCACTGGAACACAGATTAATAACACCACTGGAACGCAGATTAAAAACACCACTGGAACACAGATTAAAAAACACAACTGGAATGCAGATTAATAACACCACTGGAACACAGATTAATAACACCACTGGAACACAGATTAATAACACCACTGGAACGCAGATTAAAAAACACCACTGGAACGCAGATTAAAACACCACTGGAACGCAGATTAAACTGTTTAAATGTGCTAATATTTTTAAAAATGGTCAGAAAACAGGTGTTCTAATCAGTGCCTGCTTGTTTTATTTATCCCCAAACTAAGCTATGCTATGCCATGTTATGCTATGCTATGCTATGCTATGCTATGCCATGTTATGCTATGCTATGCTATGCTAAGCTAGCTGCTGTCAGCTTGGCTCAACACCAGGTCAACGCAGGACTTAGCCTACAAACATAGAATTGAATAAACAGATCATCTTGAGATGGTGAGTCAGTCAGGAAGGGGGAGAAGTCCTCAAATTCATAAAGTTGTTATCTCCATAGCAACGCTAGTTTATCTTACCTCTCTGTCACATAAGTTACTCTCTACTACCCCCCCTACACAACTCTCATTTGGGTTTCATAGTGAGAACAGGAAGAAACACCTGCAGAACCACACCGCCAAAACATAAATAGAATTAAATTACATCATTTCTCTTCTATTGTAAGGGACCGGTGTCAACAGGAGGCTCACACTGAAACTCTAATAAATATGTACAGCACGTCGTGGAAGCTTGAAAATAGAGGCACCGACGGATCTATTAATTATGCTCCCGTCGACATCTACAGATGTTCATACTGCACCCCTTAATGCTAAATAAATTCTCGAAGAAGAAAAACCAAAGAAATGTGTTAAATTACCAATTATATAGGCTAGCAGTATTATTTAGGCTATATCAGCCAATAGGCTGTAAATAGACATAGACATATAGTTATGTATATACAGTATACAGTGGGGCAAAAAAGTATTTAGTCAGCCACCAATTGTGCAAGTTCTCCCACTTAAAAAGATGAGAGAGGCCTGTAATTTTCATCATAGGTACACGTCAACTATGACAGACAAAATGAGAAAAAAAATCCAGAAAATAACATTGTAGGATTTTTTAATGAATTTATTTGCAAATTATGGTGGAAAATAACTATTCTTTCCATGATCAAGATTTTTCACTGTAGTAAATTATAATCGAATCATATTTAATAACATTTCCTTGAAAAGATAACCGTCACGTGATTCTCATAGCATAGACAACCTACTCTACCTCACATATACTAGTACAATCCTGATCTTTAACCCCCAACCAGGAGAGGAGAGGGAGGCTCCTTAAATTGAAGCAGTGCATTCTGAGAGTGTGTGAATAATGCAGCAAATGATGTGTTTGTAATACAAACAGGAAGGCGAATGAACACAAAAACACACAAAAACACACAGAAAGATGACCGCTTTCAAAATAATCCGAGGGACAACTCAAAATATTTTTATCATAAAGTTTTCCGTGTCAACGCCCGATCCCAACCGTAGCATGAAAACAAATGCTGACCACATCAATGATCTCTGTCCTGACCGCAGGTCCCGCAGGCATCCCACCAAGAATTTAGCCCTCTACTTGAAAGCTTGGAAAGCACAAAAAAAACTTGAAATCTTGTAAATCACTTTGCCAGCGCAAATGTCTTTCTTTGGGGTTTGCAGATGCAACTCCAACTGATCAAATTCTCTTCTGAATAAATGATGAAGCTACACGAGAAAAACAAGATAATGAAGAAATGAGGGAAGAGAAAGAGATTCTGCTGAAGTTGAATAATTTCTTCTCCCCGTCAGGGCCAGCTTGAGCTGTGCCTTCTCTAGCTAGATGCACAATATCAATCGGTCTCATCATTTATCTTCTTTAACGCAGCCAGAGAGAGAGAAAGCTCCACTGTCACTGTGTCAGCAGAAATCCACTTTTGCATTCCAGAATGCATCCCTACATTCCCTGCACAAAGGGCTCTGGTCAAAATTAGTGCACTGCATAAGAGAAAGAGATTCATCAGGAAGTATTTATACAGCTGGTACAATATTATTATTTACTTTCAGGCAATATTAATATCCTCTGTGATTTCAGACCGACAGTACGTGGCAGCTGCCGCCAGATAACCACCTGAAAAAACATCAGGAATAATATTGAAATGACGAGAAACAGGCTACCGAGTGAGCGTGGACTAAGTGCCAAATGGCACCCTATTTACTTTGTAGTGCACTACTTTTGATAATGGCCCTGGTCAAAATTAGTGCACTATATAGTGAAAAAGGGAGAAATTTGCCAGACGGATTACCAGGACGTGCACTCAAAGCACGGACCAACTGTCAAGTGTCTTCACTGACATTTTCAACCTCTCCCTGACCCAGTCTGTAATACCTACATGTTTCAAGCAGACCAGCATAGTCCCTGTGCCCAAGGAAGTGAAGGTAACCTGTCTAAATGATTACCGCCCCATAGCACTCACATCGGTAGCCATGAAGTGTTTTGAAAGGCTGGTCATGGCTCACAACAACATCATACCAGACACCCTGGACCCACTCCAATTCACATACCGCCCCAACAGATCCACAGATGAGGCAATCTCAATCACACTCCACACTGCACTTTCCCACCTGGACGAAAGGAACCCCTATGTGAGAAGGCTAGTCATTAACTACAGCTCAGCGGTCAACACCATAGTGTCCATGAAGCACAACACTAAGGACTCTGGGACTAAATACCTCTATTTAGACTATATATCTCTGCAACTGGATCTTGGACTTCCTGACGGGCCGCACCCAGGTGGTAAGAGTAGGCAACAACACATCTGCCACACTGACCCTCAACACAGGGGCCTCTCAGGGGTGCGTGCTTAGTCCCCTCCTGTACTCCCTGTTCACCCACGACTCCAACACCATCATTAAGTTTGCAGAAGGCACAACGGTGTTATGCCTGATCACAGACGATGATGAAACAGCCTATAGGGAGGAGGTCAGAGACCTGGCAGTGTGGTGCCAGGACAACAACCTCTCCCTCAACGTCAGCAAGACAAGGGAGCTGAACGTGGACAACAGGAAACGGAGGGCTGAGCACGACCTCAGTACATCACTGGGGCCAAGCTTCCTGTCATACAGGACCTACAGTAATAGGCAGAAGAGGAACGCCCATAAAAGGCCATAAAATTGTCAAAGACTCCAGTCACCCAAGTTATAGACTGTTTTCTCTGCTATCGCACGGCAAGCGGTACCGGAGCGCCAAGTCTAGGACCCAAAGGCTCCTCAACAGCTTCTACCCCCAAGCCATAAAGCCCAGAGCCATAAGACAATTTACCTCAACTAGCCTGTACCCCTGCACACTGACTCGGTACCGGTGCCCCCTGTATAGAGCCTCGTTATTCTTATTCTTATTGTGTTACTTTTTATTATTATTATTTTTAACTTTAGTCTAGTCTGTAAATATTTTCTTAACTCTTCCTGAACTGCACTTTTGGTGAAGGGCTTGTAAGTAAGCATTTCACGGAAAGGTCTACACTTGTTGTATTCAGCGCATGTGACAAATGAAGTTTGATTTGAATTTGGGACGCAGGAATGGAGTGACTCAGCTGTCTGTCTGGTACTGAGGCCTCCGTTTAGAGAGTCGACAGTTCAGTGACTCAGCTGTCTGTCTGGTACTGAGGCCTCCGTTTAGAGTCGACAGTTCAGTGACTCAGCTGCCTGTCTGGTACTGAGGCCTCCGTTTAGAGTCGACAGTTCAGTGACTCAGCTGCCTGTCTGGTACTGAGGCCTCCGTTTAGAGAGTCAACAGTTCAGTGACTCAGCTGCCTGTCTGGTACTGAGGCCTCCGTTTAGAGTCGACAGTTCAGTGACTCAGCTGTCTGTCTGGTACTGAGGTCTCTCTGCAGAGAGTCAACAGTTCAGTGACTCAGCTGTCTGTCTGGTACTGAGGCCTCCGTTTAGAGTCGACAGTTCAGTGACTCAGCTGCCTGTCTGGTACTGAGGCCTCCATTTAGAGTCGACAGTTCAGTGACTCAGCTGCCTGTCTGGTACTGAGGCCTCCGTTTAGAGAGTCGACAGTTCAGTGACTCAGCTGTCTGTCTGGTACTGAGGCCTCTGTTTAGAGTCGACAGTTAAGTGACTCAGCTGTCTGTCTGGTACTGAGGCCTCCGTTTAGAGAGTCAACAGTTCAGTGACTCAGCTGCCTGTCTGGTACTGAGTCCTCCGTTCAGAGTCGACAGTTCAGTGACTCAGCTGCCTGTCTGGTACTGAGGCCTCTCTGCAGAGAGTCAACAGTCCACATCCACACAAAACAAGATGACAAGATAATGTGAAGAGACAAGAAGGAATGACAGATCTATGTGGGATTCCAGAGAGGGCCTAAGTGCACGCCTGCGGTACCATATAATCACTGTCAGTGTGCACGTAAGTGTGTTTACATACAAACACACAGCAAAGAGACACACACACACACACACAGCAAAGACACACATACAGACATCAAAGACACACACACACATATACACAGCAAAGACACACACACATACACCAAAGACACACACACACACACAGCAAAGACACACACACACACACAGCAAAGACACACACGCACACACACACACACACAGAGCAAAGGCACACACACACACACACACAGAGCAAAGGCACACACACACACATACACAGCGAAGACACACACACACAGGCACACGTCAACATTTTATCCATTAATTGGCAGCCATCTTCAGCCTCACACACACAGAGACACACACACACACACACACACACACACACACACACACACACACACACACACACACACACACACACACACACACACACACACACACACACACACACACACACACACACACACACACACACACACACACACACACACACACACACACACACACACACACACACACACACACACACACACACACACACACACACACACACACACACACGTATGCTGACTCTACGCAAGCACACGCACAGTTCCAGAATCAGTGGAGTGTATCAA
>NC_060173.1:114340708-114345708 GCF_021184085.1 Oncorhynchus gorbuscha | reverse complement strand
GCTTTTATGTGCAAATAATGTTATAATATTGCAATTCAAGGGCTCAGACACAAGACGTATGTGACAGGGACTACAGACAATCGACGGACTACAAAAGGAAAACCAGCCATGTCGCCAAGACCGACGTCTTGCTTCCGGACAGGCTAAACACACTTTGAAAATAACACACACACACCGAGGCGGCCGACGAGGTCCGCTACCAAGGACTGTGGGCCCTCCTACTCTGTGGCCGTCGTGAGTAAAACATTTAAACGTGTTAACCCTCGCAGGCCTGCCAGCCCAGACGAAATCCTTAGCAGCATTCTCAGAGTGTGTGCAAACTAGCTGGCTGGTGGAGTGTTTACGGACATATTAGATCTCTCCCTATCCCAGTCTGCTGTCCTCACACGCTTCAAGATGGCCACCATTGATCCTGTTACCAAGAAGGCAAAGGGAGCTGAACTTCTGTCATGAAGTGCTTTGAGAGGCAGTGGTCCCGTGGTGGGAACATATATCAGCGGAAATTTCAAGTGCGCCACGTATAGTTTTTGATAAAACTCAAACTTTCATTAAAATGCACATACAATATACTGAATTAAAGCTACACTCGTTGTGAATCTAGTTACCTAGTCAGATTTGTAAAATGCTTTTCGGCGAAAGCATAAGAAGCTATTATCTGATACCATGCACCCTCAAAATACTGCAACGTCACCTAACACGACAGATTTTGAATTAGCCGGCGCAAACCAAAACGCAGATTTAAAATATAAAACATTCATTATCTTTGACGAGCTTATTTCTTGGCACTCCTAGATGTCCCATAAACATCATTTAGGGTCTTTTTTCGATTAAATCGGTCCATATATAGCCTAGATATCGATCTAAGAATACTGTGTGAACAACGGAAAAAAATAGCTTTTTCTAACGTAACGTCATTTTTTTTAATTAAAAAAGTTGACGATAAACTTTCACAAAACACTTCGAAATACTTTTGTAATGCAACTTTAGGTATTAGTACACGTTAACAAGCAATAAAATTCATCAGGACGCGATGTAAATTCTATAGATGTCGTCTCGAAAAAATGTCTTGGAGAGAGCTCGACCAAAACATCCGGTCGGAGACCGGAGGGAATCGGTTCCCTTGATTCGGTTTGACCAAGAATCAAATGCGAATCAAATGACAAGACTCTAGACAACGTGTGGAAGCTGTAGGCACTGCAACCTCGGCCTAATTTAATTCGGTTCACTTTGAACAATTCCTTGAAGTCGCGCAAGGATATTTATTTCCATTTTCAGTGATCAGATTTTCATGCACTTTTCGATGAAACGCACGTTCTGTTATAGTCACAGCCGTGATTTAACCAGTTTTAGAAACGTCTGAGTGTTTCCTATCCACACATACTAATCATATGCATATACTATATTCCTGGCATGAATAGCAGGGCGCTGAAATGTTGCGCGATTTTTAACAAAAAGCTGCGAAAAGCTGCTTAAATTCTCGACTTCCTTAACAGGTTTTAAGGATCATATCACCTCCACCCGACACCCTAGACCCACGTCAATTTGCTTACTGACCCAATAGATCCACAGACGATGCAATCGCCACCACACTGCACACTGCCCTATCCCATCTGGACAAGAGGAATACCTATGTAAGAATGTTGTTTATTGATTATAGGCTTAACATTCAACACCATAGTACCCTCCAAGCTCATCATTAAGCTTGAGGCCCTGGGTCTGAACCCTGCCCTGTGCAACTGGATCTTGGACGTCCTGATAGGCCGCCCCCAGGTGGTGAAGGTAGGAAACATCCCCTCCACTTTGCTGACCCTCAACACTGGGGGCTCCACAAGGATGCGTTCTCAGCCCTCTCCTGTACTACGTGTTCACCCACGACTGCATGGCCGCGCACGCCTCCAAATCAATCATCACGTTTGCAGATGACACAACAGTAGTGGGCTTGATCACCAACGATAACAAGACAGCCTTACAGGGGGGTGAGGGCTCCGGAAATGTGTTGCCTGAAAAACAACCTCTCACTCAACGTCAACAAAACAAAGGAGATGATTGTGGACTTCAGGAAACCGCAGAGGCAGCACGCCCTGTATCCACATTGATGGGACCGCAGTGGAGAAGGTGGAACGCTTCAAGCTCCTTGGTGTACACATCACTAACAAACTGAAATGGACCACAGACAAAAAAAATGAAATGAAAAAGGTGCGAGGACAATTGAAGGCGAGGTCAGTACAGGTGCATCAAAGCTGGGACCGAGAGACTGAAACACAGCTTCTATCTCAAGGCCATCAGACTGTTAAACAGCTGTCACTAGCACATTAGAGGCTGCTGCCTATAGACATAGACTAGGAATCACTGGCCACTTGGAACACTAGTCACTAGTCACTTTAATAATGTTTACATATCTATCATTACTCATCTCAAATGTATATACTGTATTCTATACTATTCTACTGCGTCTTAGTCACTTTAATAATGTTTACATACTCATCTGTACTGTATATACTGTATTCTATACTATTCTACTGCATCTTAGTCCGTTCCGCTCTGACATCACTCGTCCACATATATAAAGTCTTAATTCATTCCTTACCCAGATGTGTATATTGGGTATATGTTGTGTAATTTGTTAGATATTACTTGTTAGATATTAATGCACTGTCGGAGCTAGAAACACAAGCATTTCACTACACCCGCAATAACATCTGCTATAAACACGTGTAGGTGTCCAATAACATTTGATTTGAATAACCATCCTATTGGACTAAACACGATGATATCTTGTCTGTTTTTTCCCACAATGACTTGCAGTTCATTGATGATGATGATGAACTTCACAGGGTGGTGATGAGCTTGATGCTCCTTTCCAATAAATATCTAATAAATAAATAAATATTCTGGTGACGATCGATGTTTGGCTGCAGTTTGACAAATGAAAATAATCTTACTCTTTTGTCTTTAAAATAATATTGTCATCGTGTAGCCCAGGGATGGACAACTGAATTAAAAACTCAGACGGGGTCTCAGTCAATTTAGAAATGTGGTTGTGTATAAGCAGTTGTTATCTGGTTTTGTCAGTTGCGATAGTCAATAAAGCCCATGTCAGCAAATTTGTTTTAGATTGCTAAATTAGTTATCATGGTGGAATTACTGGCCGGGGGTGGGGTGGGGGGGCTCCATTTATTTAGTTGGTGAGTCTCTCTCAGATATCATATTAAAAAACTGCAAACATTTCTCTCCACCCCTGTGGCAAAATGTGTAGAATTGCACGAAATTAACTAAAAATGTATAACAATTTCTCTTCCCTGTCCACAGGCGGGCCACTACATTGTTTTGCTCGGAAGTAGAGTTGAAAATGTGCCGGAGCTTCAGGTGCTCCTGCAGAACATGAGGTCAGTTCAGACTCAGACTCAGAGCAGGACCCTTCAGGAACAACTGAAGAGCACAAACCTAATAATATAATATTTATTTTAGTTAGAAAATGTGATGGAAACACTTTTAACCTGAAAATTAACAGCAAAAGGTATTTTTATGTGAACTACATCATCACAGCCTTTTACCGACAACAAGACAATGTGATGGAAACACGTCTATGGAGGGAAATTGCTCATATTGTTTTTAAGCAGATTTACGTTGAATAATCACGTGAAATTAGATGGAAAGAGAGAGACAGAGAGGAACAGAGTGAGAGAGAAATTAGAAGGACAGAGAGAGGGATAGAGTGAAATAGAGAGAAAGAAAAAGAGAGCGAGAAAGAGAGAGAGAGAGACAGAGAGAGAGAGCAAGAGAGAGAGAGAAAGAGAGAGCGAGAGCGAGAGAGACAGAGAGAGACAGAGAAAGAGAGAGCGAGAGACAGAGAGACAGAGAGAGAGAGAGAGAGAGAGAGAGACAGAGAGACAGAGAGAGAGAGAGAGAGAGAGAGAGAGAGAGAGAGAGAGAGAGAGAGAGAGAGAGAGAGAGAGAGAGAGAGAGAGAGAGAGAGAGCAAGAGAGAGAGAGACAGAGAGAGAGAGCAGAGAGAGAGAGAGAAGAGAGAGCGAGAGCGAGAGAGACAGAGAGAGACAGAGAAAGAGAGAGCGAGAGAGACAGAGAGACAGAGAGACAGAGAGAGACAGAGAGAGAGAGAGACAGAGAGAGAGAGAGAGAGAGAGAGAGAGAGAGAGAGAGAGAGAGAGAGAGAGAGAGAGAGAGAGAGAGAGAGATCCAATGGCCTCGAAGGGAACAAACAGATTGTGTGTTATCATTTAAAACACAGCAGGAGATTCCAGGATTATAAGGAGAGCTGAATACTTACTATGCAAATGAGGTAAATTCACACCACACGTCTTACAGAATTACACACTTTAAATAAATACACACTTTAAATAAATACACACTTTAGACAATATAACAACGTGTAGGGAACAACATCACACAACGTGTAGGGGACAATATAACACAACGTGTAGGGGACAATATAACACAACGTGTAGGGGACAATATCACACAACGTGTAGGGGACAATATAACACAACGTGTAGGGGACAATATAACACAACGTGTAGGGGACAATATAACACAACGTGTAGGGGACAATATAACACAACGTGTAGGGAACAACATCACACAACGTGTAGGGGACAATATAACACAACGTGTAGGGAACAACATCACACAACGTGTAGGGGACAATATAACACAACGTGTAGGGGACAATATAACACAACGTGTAGGGGACAATATAACACAACGTGTAGGGGACAATATAACACAACGTGTAGGGGACAATATAACACAACGTGTAGGGGACAATATAACACAACGTGTAGGGGACAATATAACACAACGTGTAGGGGACAATATAACACAACGTGTAGGGGACAATATAACACAATGTGAAAAATGCCTTTGAAGTTTCTAGCCACTTGCTGTTTTTAGATGCTGGCTACTTGTTCTTTTTTCCTTACACAGAGACCCAATAAGCACCTTTTAAAATCAATAAATCGGCATTTCAAACAATAACAAGAC